>NC_091944.1:20953376-21253376 GCF_041260155.1 Ptychodera flava | reverse complement strand
GAGATGCACAAATTATATTAAACTTGCATTTGCACTGACAGTTCCTTAAAATTATTTTTTTTACTAGACACAATCTCGTGTGCAAAGAACTATCACGATACATCTTGATGTACTCAACCCCAAATATTTGATGTAAAAGTGCCTTACCTTTTGCCTTCATGGCCTCATATCACTGATTGGCGCTATGGAAAACTCGCGGTGTACATGGGGGACTAAATGGAGGATATATCTTCATTGATGGCCTTCGAGGCAGGGGGGAAATGAGGATATGTGTTTATAATTGAGGATTTCTTCCTAATGCAGACAAACACACAAGAAAATGTATTCCAAAGAGAAAGGGTAGATCCCACGGGTTAATCCTCAGGCCTGAGTCGCAAGGCATAATAAATATCTCTGCTGTGAGTTCAATGGAGAGTCCAAGGAGTCAAGCTGTACGGTCATTATAGAATATCACTGCAAACGTTTATACCATTACGGAAGCAAATATGCATTCTAGATAAAGGTTGGATTCATTGAAAACATGACAACTGCTTGGTTGATTTCTTTTGTTTTTTGAACATTGTGAGTTCATTCTGACCCCACAGGGTACCATGGAAGTTTTACTTTCACACAGTTTATGTATGGTACAAAAGGTATGGCAATATCAAAAGGAAAATTTGCTCCAGTTATTTATACTCGTCTAATACTTTTAGCAAAACGCTTTACTGATACAAACCCATCGTTTGCTCTATATTTGCTCCAAGTTAAACACAAATACCACTCACGAACTTGCTCTGGGAATGGATTAAATACTAACAAAGATAAATGGTCGGATTGAGATCTGTCCTGCAACACCTTTCTGACAAGCACTGTAACCCCTCCTTACTGTTGCCAATAAAACGTCTTCAACTGAAAAAATTATTTATTCGTAAATATTAAAGCACGCACCACGTGAGAAAATGTCTCATTAAAATCTGTTCTTCACCTTGTCTTCACTAAGAAGTTTTCCTTACCTTGTCTAGCCCGGTTCATTAATCGCCATCCCTCAGGATCTGGCCTTTAACAAATGTCAAACGCACTGTTCTGACAGATGAATAAAATGAATAAATAACCAATCGCTTGATTAAACTCGTGATAAATTAGTTAATGAGTATCCCGCAGGCGATGTCATGGAATTGTTGTAATTGACAAGAATAGCGAGATTCAGAATGCGCCTTAGCGAGAACGCAACACAGAATGGCCGCGCAGGGATGTGTTCCGCTCGGGTAACGTTTTGTACATCCGGTTTAAGACGAATGAACTCATCACACAGTTACACTGACTGGAGGATCTTGCTTTTAACAAAGTTGGAAAATAGTGATAAAAACGTTGAAATGTCTACATGTATTTATGCTCTAATAGCGTATGTTGATTTCAAATGTCCTTATGTTATCAACAGCATGCACTCGACGACAGTCTCGTCGTCTGTCACACCACTTAATTCAATGAAAAAATGAGCAACAGTAAAACATAGAAGAAATGCCATGCTTTGATATCGATGATATCACACGTTGTCTTGTAACACGGCATTAGCTTTCTAAGTGAAAACAATCACTCTTCTCGTATATCATTTCCGACGGCGATTTTTGCGTTTACTTTGTTTTCGACTTGATATTCAATACAGGAACTCTCTTCACTTTCTACCGTTGATAATGTTTTGATTCATTGGTGGCCACACTTTGATATATTCTTTGCATATTCTCAAGTCAATTATGTGATGTTAACCTACGCAAGTCGTTGAACCGAATTGTTCTATTTCAAACGTTATACGCTAGAGAACGCGTTGGCTTCTTTGTGTTCAGTGCAATTACCCGAACATTTCGAAGGCAGGTATGCATCACTTATGCAATACTGTACTCCCCCGCGGCCCATAACGGACGAAAGCAAACTTTGCCCGACACAACGTACTTGGCTTCGGGAGTGTAACGTTTGCTTTCGTCCATTATGAGCCTGGAGGGGGTACATTATCGCTATTATTTAATAGTTTTGGCAATGCCAGTGAATTTGTAGATGTAGAAAACATAAAAAACCACAATGGTGCTAGATAATTGGACACATTATCAGTAATAATCTGGGGGATGACGTCAAAAAAATCACTGGTCTTGAGAAAAGCTGTAATAAAATTACAAATATTTAAGGCAGATCTATGACGTCTGTTTGTTTAAGTCAATTGCATTACATTTCAAGGTGGAATTCACTACCTGCTCTTTCTCACCGCGACAAAGTGTTTATTTTCCTTCAGTTGTTTGAGACTGAAGAATGGTCACCCTTGCTGTAAGAAACGAAACCCATGTTCCGTTTTCTACATGTCATTTTCATGGCCATTCACACCGCTGTCAAGCAAAAGTAAACGATTAATTAAACAAACAAACAAACAAAGGCCATTCGAATTTTGGACCACTTCCATGCTTCATAAGTTATCATCATGTGCGAATGGTTTGTCTCGTTAGTTCGTTCACTGAACCTTCTGTGTATAATCATTTTCTCGAGTGTCCGATGACAAATCTGATGTCAATATTCGGGAGACAGATAGGTTTAAAAATCTCCATACCGGAAAAGCCAGTCGATCATACGTTGGATATGCTAAATGCAGATTGTTCTAACTTTTACGTAGGTGAAAGTAAAGGTAATTCGCGCCTCAAAAATGAAAGACACACTTTTTCCCGATTTTGGCAAAACTGACCTGGTGAAAACATGTGACCCAATAAAAATGATCTCCAACAAGTAATGGGCTAAAAGAACTTGGTGAGGCACATTCTGTCTTAATCAACATGAAAGGTATAAACGAAGTTTTGAAAGCTTTGACGGCTTTCTGCTTTTGTTGTTACTCCCCTTCTGTTCAAAGTGAAGAAACCGTCAGCTTCAATGCACACGGTTCTCGAATTAGTGGCACACTTTAGAAGTCACACGGCAGGAAACCTTCTACGCGGCTATTGTTACATTCAGCCAAGTTACCGCCCTCGCATCCCTACACAATATTTGATAAGAATGTTCTTATGGCGTATGACTATTTGCCCTTTGAAGTCAGAGTTTAAGTACCCTGCACTAACTATATATATATATATATATATATATATATATATATATATATATATATATATATATATATATATATATATATATATATATATATATTCTGTAACATATACCCAAACTTTTAACAACTCTTCGTCGTATAAATTAGTGTTAGAACGATCCACTATTGTAATCCGGCTGTATATGCTCAAATAAGGCATGAACATGGACTTTTGCTCGTTACTAAACCCATTGCTATCTTTATGCTTTCGACTTTGAGCGTAAAATAGAAATATATATTCAATCTTTATCGTGCAGGTGACCCAGCTTAAATTCTTTCGGACTTTTAGCATATTAGTAGTAAAAATCTGACGTCTCATCAATTTCTTTTTTACCGAAGATATTTTGTTTTTGTTATATGAGATATATGATGAAATCTTTAAAGCCCATGGGATGAAATTGTTGCGAGAACCGGTCCTTGAAAGCATCCGCTCGCTCTTACAAGATTATATCCGCTGCATAACCTCATGATAAATTTGCATGCCGAATAAAGAATCACCGTGGAATCGACTTCTATTTTACGGACGATAACTTGGACTGAAAATTTTATAGCTTTTCCTCGATCGTTCAAAATAAATGGTGGTATCCTTACGTGAAAGGTATAGGGCCTACAAGACATTATTACTACAACCAACATGCATTGCAGTTTAGGAATCGAATACAGAAAACTCATGCATTTGAGAAGAAGCAAACTCATAAGTATGATGAATTTTTCTTAAGGTAGAGTGAGCCTCGAGGATGGATATTCCGACTCTCAAACTTTTACAATTCTTGCCTGATCTACCACAGAGTTAACACAGGGATTGCCCCCATTTTGAATTTCAAATGTCGGTACATCTTCGGTTATTTGTTTCTTTCGTCCCAAAATTGGCATTGTGACCCCCGATTTTAATTCTTGATTTTGAAAGTGAATTGTTGAAATATTCCTTGACGAAAATTTGAGCAAAATTTTAAGTCTTTCACTTTCAAGGCACATACTACCTTAATTAAGTGTTTGGTTTTCCAACTCGTATGATGATGATCATGATGATGATGAGGATGATGATGATGATGATGATGATGATGATGATGATGATGATAATGATGATTATGATGATGATGATGATGATGATGATGATGACGATGATGATATAAAAGTCATGATGATAAAATGGTCAAGATTTGTTTCGTCGGATATAATTAAAATGACGTCAATATAAAAAAAACTCAAATATCATCTCTGAGTAGGGTTCGTCGGACGTTCCCTGAACAAACCAAACAACCATTCAGTTTCAGTTTCAATGAAGAATTCTTCCTTGGGACAGATGTTAGGACTCTCAATTTTTAAAAATACTTTGCTGTTGTCTGGACTCATTTTCGTCTATGTGCTTTTGTGAAAATACAAAATATGATTTTCCCCGCATAGAGCTAACACTACCTATCTTGATATTAAAATATTATCTGTAAATTTTGGATAATTGTTTCTCTACTTCCAAAATTTGCAATGCGACCACTTATCTTTATTTCTTGATGCTCAAAGAGAATTGTTTAAAGTTTCCTCTGTAAATATGAGTAAATATATATATTTTTTTATTTTTGAGGCTCGTACTTCCTTCAACAACATACATTTACATGTGACAGGTGTGCACTCAACTGCTCTATGGCCGATCTACCAAGACGGTCTTTGAATGAGTCCAATGCGTCGTAACTAAAAAGATGCTAAACGGTAGACTTAATGCACATAGTCGGAGCCAAGAATAACTAAAAGGCTCTTAGTCGTATGGTGAATGGAATCGGTGTACTCGCTCGAATTTTCTCACCTTAAAGCGAGAGCGATTACTACTAGCAGGAAAAAACCGGATGACAAACTTATCGTCGTTTTGACGGAGAAAATTGGTCGACTTTGCATAATTAAATTATCAACGGTATTGATGCTATATAAACGAAAATGTCAAAGATATATACATATACATATATATATATATATATATATATATATATATATATATATATATATATATATATATATACGTATCACATGTGTGATTTCACCCATTTTATTATCAATGAGAAAAAGTAACTTTTACATGTTGTCAGAAAATTTCTACACGTCTGATTGAGTGAATGTGTTTTGTGCACTCAGTACACTTACACAATAATAATCAGATTGTTCGGAGGATACACAATGTTATATTGTTGGAGATATAGACTCTATTAATCAGCGTACATTTAGATGGAGATGGTGAAGTCAAGAACTTATTGTTGGTCTTGCTTGGTAGTCAGCAAACAGAACACTAGTTTATAGAAAGTTTGAGCTGCTAAGCGCCAATGATTGGCAGACTATGGCGTATACGTCACGTGTCTGGTGAAGAAGAAGAAGAAGCTGGAAGACTGCATGGGGCCGGACGCGACTTGTGTACAGTCGATTTGCAAATTTTCCGTTTCGACGTTGTGAACGTCGGAACTGATTTAAACACCACATCGTTATGTACGGACGAGACTCAAGAACATTTAGAGAGCATTCATATGTAGCAAGAATGACAATTTCTGGCAGAATGATCCATCGTGCCCCGACCATGAGTGGGCGAGTGACGTAGCTACGAGTGAAAGGGGCGAGAACGGAAGTTTCGTCGCGAATGGGAACTCACCTGCCTCTATGGAACTTCTGTGCACCCTCAACGCTACGCCGCTACCGAACCGGAAACTGTACTTACGAATTTGAACTTTTGGCTGAATCGAAATCGTACTTTAATAATCTCACACGCACAAGTGTAAGTCGATTTTGTATGAGTGATTCTTCGCCGCTTGGAGGGACGTTTATAGTTTGGATCGTGGGTGAAATTGGTTTTAAAAGTGGACGATTGTTATTTCCCTACAAGAAGGCTTAGAATTGTATTAGTGTTTGTACAAGTTGTCTGACACTGAAATACTGTTAAATCAGTTTCAGACTGACGTTTAGTAAAACTGAATCTCATGCATAAAATAATATTGGGTCAAGCTCCATCCTACCAAGCATCAAATTTTATTACCAGACAAAATGTACACAATCATAATACACGTTCTGGCAATAATTCAGTTTTTATCCCAGGAGGAGCTAAATTATTTCAAACAAGTTTTCAGTACTCAGCTTCGCAGTTATGGAATTGTCTTCCATGTAGTATAAGTAATATTGATTCCAATTACAATTTTAAAAAAAAAGTTAAAACGACGTTTGCAAGATTCCTATGTCGATCGTGTTAGGAGAGATTTCATTTAATATTTGGTGTGATTTTCAGAGGGTTTTAGTCCGTTTTACTTATCTTTTGAAAATCCTTGTTTAACTCTCTGTTGTCGGATTTCTCACTTTGTATTTTTTTCCCATTGTTTTGTTAGTCTTTTGTCAATAATGGACCACAGTAGAAATAAGTCTTTAGACTTTTCTGTGTAATCCATGCACAATTTTGTTCATTTTGTGGTTTTTTCTGTATCATTTTGTGCAAACTAAATAAATAAAAAAATAGTATTTACCGAATTTTACTGAACTGTTACATTGTTCAAATATCAGTTTTGAGTTAAGCCTCGCTACTACAGGCTACTATTACCAAAATAGAGTTATCTCTATTAGACTGCTGAGTATTGTGAGTGCACACCATATAAACAGAGAACTGGTGTATTTCTATATACATAGTGAGTACAGCCAGTTTAAAGACATTAAGGCTTACTAGCACATAGCTACCATATTTTCAGTGTTATTCCATCAAATTGTGACATCACGGAAACAATTTTTTGTGTATTACTGTCAGTCTTTGCTATAATTGTTAGCGAGTTGTCAATCATTGTATAATACAGGGTATCTGTGAGTACTCGCTGTTGTCGTTGATTCATTCTTGGGTAATAAATATTGTTGTCGGCGGAACTGTTATGCCCACTAACATAATTGCAAGATTGCTTTCTGTTGTAAATTTAGAAGTAAATACCACCCATCTGAGTGAACTATCACGACTGGGTTAAGAGATCTCGGTGGACCAAGTGGGGAATATTTTAATTGTCGAACTAGGCACAGATTTTCATGCCGTTTGACCTTTGTGTTGTACATTTAAAAGTAAATACCACCCATCTGAGCAAACTATCGCGACCGGGTTAAGAGATCTCAGTGGACCAAATGGGGAATATTTTATATTGTAGAATTAGGCACAGATTTTCATGCTGTTTGACAAGATATTTTCTTATAGTTACACCTGGCACAACTTCGACAAATTTTAGGCAACTGTACGTCAGGTCTAACATATAAATGGCGCCCAACGTGGGGCATTGACTGGAATGAGCTTGTGCCCAGTATCCAGATCAGGTGGTAAACGGTTGGTAAAAGAATTATTTAACCACCTTTGTCTGTTGCTGAGAATATTAACATGTCATAGCATTATCAAGTGTATAGTGTTGCATAAGTTTCAAGGTGATTTACTGTAAGTCACGTTCTCTGTATGTTACTGAGCGTGTGGCTTGTGTTCACGACTGTGATTTGCACAACGACTAGAATGGCATCTGAGGAAACAACCCCTCGTTCATTGGGCATGGTTGGCCGGGGAGTGAGGCGCTTGCCGGGAGTGTCTTCCGTCCCATCAGCAGGGACAGCAGTTGGTTGGAGAGCTAGTGAGCCAAAATACCTTACCCAAACAAATATATAGAGAGAGAGAGATTTCACTGAGGCTAGAGCAAGAGAAAAACAGATGGAGAGCCGAAGAGAGTGAACGGTTAAACCAGGCCGAAGAGCGATGGCTGTCAAATGTGGACAGAAGAGAATGGGAAAAATGTCCATTTTCAGAGAGAAGTAGAAGAGAAGTACAGACGACGAGAAAATGAACGTTGTGATTGGGAGCACAGAGAACAGTATAGGTGTGCAGAGGATAACCGAGATGCTGATTATGGAGTCAGTGTTGGTGCGGTAGGAGGAGCTTGTATTGCAGAGAGTACGCCTACACGACCAGACCTATCCAGATCGCCCAATTTCATACCTGCTACAGGAGGGACTTCACACCCAAGATCAGCAAGGCCAAGTACAGGAGAGTAAATATACCCACCTCTTCCCGTCAAGACTTGTTTGAAGATGTTCATTTAGACAATGCATTAGAGAAAGAAAAGATGACCATGGGCTCATATGGTAAAAAGTGGCAAACTGCTGACGCTACCCCTATGACCTACAGAGACAGCGATAGTAATTATACAGCAGTGTACTTGGGAGACAAACACAAGTTAAGTACATTTTCTGGTGATGTAAACCGTATGTCTGATGTAGACTTCCAGACATTGGAAGGGGAAGTCATGATGTACATACATGGAAATAAGGAGTCTGCCACGTCGATGTTATGAACTATCAGAGCGTCATTGAAAGGCGGTGCAGGCCGACTAGTTGATGAAATGGGACCTCAATCACATTTGACCAAATGTTGAGAAAAATAAGCAAACGCTATGGTAACGTTCAATCAGCGGAAACCTTGCTGGGGAACTTTTATAGTAAGGGTTTTCAAAGGGACAATGAGAGTATAGCTGACTTCGCTAACTGCTTTGAGGAAAAATTGAATAAGGTCAATGATTTTGACGAAATGGTAGGGCTTGCACGAGAGGCTGAGGAAGAAGTCCATGAGCGGAGACAGCCCTGTCCTTCAACATCGCATTCCAAATCAGCTGCTTCCCACCAAATGATTGCCGATTAAGACGAGCAGATGGCAGACAACTCAAAGAGGACACTGCTTTCTGAAGAGGACATCGTAGACGGTAGCTAGGTAGTTTGCCAGACAATCGGAGCCATTTCTTGTTTCTGTTATGCAACGCTTTGATATGTTAGAGGCGAAAGTAAGTTCCACTTAGGGGTATGGCACACAGGGTTCATGCTCCGCCAGCAACGGCAACCAATGCAGACTGAAGCAACAAACTGATAGACAGCATGAAGCTAACCCCAAAACACCTCGACACTGTTTTGGATGTGGCAATGTGGGCCACCTGGTGCGAGACTGTCCAAACCCTAAGCAACAGAGCTTGACATGCTACGGCTGTGGAGAGGAAGGACACTTCTCGAGCAACTGTCCTCAAAACAAAGATGACTCTAAACAAACATCATCGGCATCTGGTAGGGCCCGTAAGTCTGACAGGAGTCAAACCAAAAATGTTCCACCAGAACGTGACCAACCTGCTAGGTATCAGCGCAGGAGGTTACAATGTAGAAAATGGTATCATGCGTCAAACGGAGAAGACTGCATGACACCATGGGATGTTGACACAATTGGCCAAATCCTGCAGATGATGCAGACAGATTAACGCCACAGAGTAGTTGGACCAGCATACAAAGAGACGATTGCAGTGGATGGCCATGACGCTCACTGCCTAATGGATACAGGTTTGCAAGTTACTACTTTGAGCAAATGGTTTTATTACAAACACTTTTCAGACCTCCAATTGGAAGCGTCAGCTGATGATTTGCGTATACTTGGAGCCGGTGACCATGTAGTTCCAGTATTAGGAGTTCTGGAAGTACAAGTGAGACTGTCATTAGCGATATATGGCATAGAACAGACAATGGATGCCCTGGTGATAGTTGTCCATACCTATAACACTGGGCACGAATGTGTTAGAACCATGTATACGAGCTGCAGCAGTCATCAGAAAAACAAATTGCAATAAGGTTGACAGGATGTCAATCCCAGGAAGACAGAATTCAGTCAAGATACTGTTTCGCTGGCAAGGATGGCCACGTGGGGTCAGCACGTGCCCTTCTGAGGAAACCAGACACAATCCACCCTGAAGATAGTGTCATAGTGACCAACAGATTGTCAGGCGCAACTGTGAATGATGAATATGTAGTCAGCGTAGAACCAGCAGTGTCACCTAGCTGTGCAGCAACGGCCAGTCCAGTTGTTATAGTAATGTGTTGCCAAGTGTCTACAGTTCCTGTCAGGTTGTACAATGGTAACAACCACAACATAACAATCAGACCTGGCAGTGTTATTGCGAAAATCAATGCAGTAACAACTGTACAAAGTGTCCCTATAAGTCAACCAGATGCAACCATAAACAGTATCCAGGCAGATAACAACAGAGACTCACATGATGACATTAAAGGCACTGCTATAAGGGATGTCAAATTCGACCTAGACCCGACATTGTTGTCAAAGGAATGTCTTGGAGTGGTGCGTGATTTGTTTCATCGGAATTTGGGTACATTTTCTACTAGTGATACAGACCTTGGGAAGTGTGACCTAGTGAAACATTGCATTAGACTCACAGACAACACACCAACATGAGAAAGGCATCGTCGACTGCCGCCAGCAAAGTACGCGGAGCTGCATTGATACAAGACATGATGGATTGTGGCGTCATAAGGGAGTCCAACTCGCAATACGCAGCGCCGATTGCCTTGGTTAGAAAGAGAGATGGGACAACCCGGCTTTGTATTGATTATAGACGGCTGAACACCAAAACAATCTGGGACGCCTATGCCCTTCCAAGGATCAAAGAAAGTAAGGAATGCTTGAAGGGACCTGATTGGTTTTCCACCCTTGACCTCAAGTCCTCCTACTGGCAACTTTTGATGCATGAAGATGATATCGAGAAAACAGCCTTCGTGACTCCAGTTGGGCATTATGAGTGTCTCCATTTATGAATGAGGCTGTGTAATAGCACTCGCAGTTTTCAACGAGCAATGGAGAAGTGCCTGGGAGACTTGGTTAACCGCACGTGTATAGTCTACCTTGATGATACTGTGATATTCACTTCAACGTTTGAGGAGCACTGCCAGCGTCTTGATGAGGTACTCAAGCGGTTGAAGAAGCACGGGTTGAAGGTGAAGGCTTCCAAGGGCCAGTTTTCCTGGCAAGAGGTCAGCTTCTTGCGACACATTGTGTCGCATGAGGGGGTGAAGACAGACCCAGTGAAGACTGAAGTGCTTAAGACCAGGCCAGTACCTCCCAGAGCTAAAGAAGTCAAGCTTTTCCTTGGATTATGTGGCTATTACAGCAGATTTGTATAGGCTTCTCCAAAATTGAAAACCCCTGAACGACTTGACCACTGGAATCTACGTAAAACACAGGACAAAGGGCGGAAAGATGGTATGACAGAAGAAGGGCGGAAAGAGGGTACGACAGAAGTTTGGAAAGAGAAGTGTCAGGTGGCATTCGACACCTTGGTTTAGCGTCTCACCAATCCACCTGTCCTTCCACCTGTCCTGTCCTTCCTGATTACTCACTGCCTTTCGAGCTGCACACAGATGCAAGCCTACTCGGGCTTAGAGTTGCACTATACCAGGTCCACGAAGGAAATGTTAAGAGAGTGGTGGCTTATGGTCTTATTAGCATTGCAGCCACAACAGAAACAGAATTGGGCTCAACAAGTCAAAATGCTGACTCATGCATACAACTGCACAACACATGAGGTCACAGGTTATTCCCGCTGGTATTTGATGCATGGACAACACCCAAAATAGACTTATACCTTGGGTTAGAACCTACTGATAATGCAGAGGAGACATATGAACAGTACGTGGAGAAGTTGCGAAGAGACTTGCAAATGGCCTACAGGATAGCTGAATGGCTAGCAAGGTACAGAAGAATAAGTACCTGTATGACAAGAATGCAAAAAAAGCTGAATTGGAACCAGGTGATCATGTGTTGGTGCGTAATGTGTCTATCCGAGGTAAACAGAAGCTTGCTGACAAGTGGGAACACAGTCCCTACCTAGTCGTGAAAAGGATGAACCCTAACATCCTGGTCTACGTAGTGAAGCCAGAGTTTGGAGGAAAGCGTAAGAAAGTCCGTCGTAATTTACTGATGCTGTGCTACGCCCTACCAGCAATTCCTCCAGATCGCCGTATGCGCATACCAAGGAAACAACCCTCTAGACCAAATACCTACATACAAACTCCGACTAGACATACAAATAGAGCAGCTACAGTATTACGACACAGAGAGTGAAAGTTCTTTCAGTGATGAAGATTGGGCTCAGAGAATAAGAGTACGATGAAGCAGTCCAACAGGACCTACAGAAGAACAGATGTCAGAAGCCAATTCATCAGAACAAAAGTCACATCCTGATGGTGACGCAGAAGGCATCAGTCCACCTCACTATCAACGACAAAATCAGTCAACACAGCTGGGTGAAGCATCGTTAGACAACAACCTAAATAGCAAGGTGACGCTACCCAATCCACCCGATGATAATGTGGGAATTGCAGGTACAGACATTCAACCAGACAATGCAGCTGCGATATCAAGTGGTACTGACGACGACAAAAGTTCTAAGTCTACAGATATGTCAGACACCAAAATCAGCAATCCAACTGTGAATGCGACTGCCCAGAATGATGCAGTGAGTTCCGTGCATTGTGAAGAGGGTGTGGTGAACATTACCAGTCAGGCGTCCTGATCAAGTCAATGTGGTAAAGATGTGACTGATTCCCCTAGCATGAAGGTTGGAATTGAAGTAACTAGAAATCGACAGAAACCACAGTATTATGGCTATAGTAATGAGAGATATGTTGTCGACCATAGGTTGAATGCAGAAGCACCAGTTTTTATGCCAAACAATGAACTAAAGGCATGCAAATTACATCAGAGGCCTTGCTACCCTCTGGTCCAAGTGACTAGAATGAAAGTAGAATTACCCGGAGTAACAAAAAGAGAAGTGTACAGTCATCAGCTTTCTGCAAGAAAGCTGGCTGCAATGAGAAATTCTGAGACAAAGCCAAGCGATGTTGGAGTCCGCAAGAGGGACGAAATTCATCGCATGCCAACTTCACAGCTGAAGCCACCTATTTTGGGAAACAATCCATGTCTATCAGACAGGCGATATATACCATTACCAATAGTCAACAATGGACGACTATAGAGTGATGTTACCAAACAAATTTTAAGTTATGTGTACAGCACTTCCACTTGCCAATTCATTTACAGGTGTATGTGTGTGCCATATAGGTACTATGTAAGGAGGAGCCCGTTTAATGAAGTATAAAGGGTCCTGCCACCAAGTGTGTCTGGTGGGAATCCCGTCCTGCTGCGAGTTTAGCGTAATTGCAAGATTTCGAGTGAATATTTATCCCTCTCATATGGCTTAGCAAGCTGGGGGACATGTAACATCCGGCGGAGAGGTAGTTTGCTGTGGCATGGGTCAGTGACAGAGTACCAGAGACGTGTTGGTATGGGTTGACGTGGAGGCGTATTGAACATTGGTAAAACAAGTATTGTGCAGTGTAAATATATAGATGGCGGCAACCTATCATGTCGCTAGCCTGCGTGTTTGCCAAAGTCTATGTTTTGTTTTGTTCCTTTATGTTAACAGACATTTCTTTCAACATTTGTTTTAGGTGTAGTCAGCACTGACTCTTTGCGCAGAGGAGCCACTCATTCATTACCTATATGGCTTCAATCTCTTTTGCTTGCAGGGTTACCAGTGTAGTGTTGTGGAGACACCCCAACAGTGCCCACCTGGATTGTCCTTGGATGAGCCTTGGTCATATCTGTGAACATTCGTAATTATGTAACTGTTTTACTACATGTATTTATGCCTCACCTCTGAGAGGGTCTACCTGGTATACCTTATTACTAGGGGGTTACTTGTAGGTAGGACTTCCAGATTGTCAAGGAAGAGCAAATGCATCCTCATTAGACCATGATATATTAGGTCTGTATTAAGATGAAGTTTAGCTATTGTAGTCAAAGCCACTGTAAAGAGTTGTGTGGTACGTATTTCCAAGTAGGGACAATTCCAGGGAGGGTTATTGGCATGTCCCCCTTACACTCCCAGTCAGCCGATTATTGACCGATAGTGGAAATAGAGGATAAGGGATGACATGCTTTGGGGAGGGAGGGTATTACATGTGTGATTTCACTCATTTTTATTATCAATGAGAAAAAGTGACTTTTACATGTTGTCAGACAATTCCTACCCGTATGATTGAGTGAATGTGTTTTGTGCACTCAGTACAGTTACACAATAATAATCAGATTGTTCGGAGGATACACAATGTTATATTGTTGGAGATATAGACTCTATTAATCTGCGTACATTTGGATGGAGATGGTGAATTCAAGAACTTATTGTTGGTCTTGCGTGGTAACCAGAAAACAGAACACTAGCCTAGAAAGTTTGAGCTGCTAAGCGCCAATGATTGGCAGACTATGACGTATACGTCACATGTCTGGTGACGTAGAAGAAGAAGCTGGAAGACTGCATGGGGCCAGACGCGACTTATGTACAGTTGATTTGCAAACTTTCTGTTTCGACGTTGTGAACGTTGTGAACATCAAAACTGACTTAACACCACACCGTTTAGTACGGGTGAGACTCAAGAACATTTAGAGAGCATTCATACGTAGTAAGAGAGACAATTTCGGGCAGAACGATCCATCGAGCCCCGACCACGTGTCGGCGAGTGACGTAGCTATGAGTGAAAGGGCAAAACGGAAGCTTCGCGCAAATGGGAACTCACCGGCCCATATGGAACTTCTGTGCACCCACAACGCTACGCCGCACTACTGAACCGTACGTCAGGATCAGTAACAACCAGGTTAAGTAGATATACATGCCTGTAGGATAACAAGGATTCTGTCCTCGTCCTCCGAACTGTGGAAACTTTACTTACGAATCCGAACTTTTGGCTCGATCGAAATCGTGGTTTAATAATATCACACGCACACAGGTGTAAGTCAATTTTGTATGAGTGATTCTTCGCCACTTGGAGGGACGTTTATAGTTTGGATCGTGGGCGAAATTGGTTTGAAAAGTGGGCAATTGTTATTTCCCTACATGAAGGCTTAGAATTGTATGAGTGTTTGTACAAGTTGTCTGACACTGAAATACTGTTGAATCAGTTTGGTAGAACTTGTGACTAATTTCAGATTGATGTTTAGTATGTACCGAATTTTACTGAACTGTTATACTGTTCAAATATCAGTTTTGAGTTAAATCTCGCTACTACTGGCTACTATTATTTTCTATACAATTGTAAATTTACTACAGTGTTTTCCTACTTTGAAGTAGCAACCTTTTGTTGTCATGGTGACCAAGAATAGAGTTGTCACTATCACACCACTGAGTTTTGTGAGTATACACCATATGAACAGAGAACTGGTGTATTTCTATATATATATTGCCAGTTTGAAGACATTAAGACTTACTAGCACATAGCTACGATATTTTCAGTGTTATTCCATCAAACTGTGACATCACGGAAACAATTTCTTTGTGTATTACTGTCAGTCTTTGCTATAATTGTTAGCGAGTTGTCAATCATTGTACAATACAGGGGTATCTGTGAGTACTCGCTGTTGTCGTTGATTTATTCTTGGGTAATAAATATTGTTGGCGGAGCGGAACTGTTATGCCAACTGACATAATTGTAAGATTGCTTTCTGTTGTAAATTTAGAAGTAAAAACCAACCATCTGAGCGAACTATCGCGACCGGGATAAGAGATCTCGGTGGATCAAGTAGGGAATATTTTAATTGTCGAATTAGGCACAGATTTTCATGCCGTTTGACCTTTCTGTTGTAAATTTAGAAGTAAATACCACCAATCTGAGCGAACTATCGCGACCGGGTTAAGAGATCTCAGTGGACCAAGTGGGGAATAATTACAACTGTATTGTCGAAGTAGGCACAGATTTTAATGCCATTTGACAAGATATTTTCTTATAGTTACACCTGACACATCTTAAACAAATTTTTGGCAACTGCCAGGTGATATATATATATATATATATATATATATATATATATATATATATATATATATATATATATATATATATATATATATATATATAAATCCCATGGTATTTTTCTCTCTTAGACGTCATCGTATACGAGATTCAGTGTTTTCCTCGGAGCCGTACATTTCCGAGCCGAAGGCGAGAAGATATGCGGCTCCGCGAAAAAATACAAGAGAGAGAGAGAGAGAGAGAGAGAGAGAGAGAGAGAGAGAGAGAGAGATTTTACACAATTGTACACGATAACGAAAAACATGAACAAAAACTACTAAAGAATAAGGTTATTTCATAAACATGTCACTTTTAAATTATAGAAAAGAGGTAAATAGGTATATGTCATCGAAGGATGCAACACATAGCTGAAACTCAGTGGAGCTTTCATATTGAAGAGCGTGCAGAATTTGTATGATGCTGTCATTAAGTTATGTTTGCTCCGAAAAACACGGTCGAGGCATCATTCACGGCGTCGAAGAAGTCCGGTTGTAATAGTCGATCCATTCCAAAGCGATCATCATTCGGAATATTTCAAGTGTGATGCTTCCGTCTCATTGCTTTGAGAGCATATGCTAGCAAAGAGCAAGAAGACATAATGTGCAGCTGATAGTTTGGAGACAAACTTCGTCATGAGGAGACACGACTTGGTCTGACTAGAGAATATAACGTCAGACGATCTCACAAAGTGCAATCGATACCTGTAGGCGACAGCATTTCGTGCATTATTATTTTCGTAGACGTTTGAAGTATTTTGACACAACTGTGAGTGCGCGCCCCGGTGTCATGTCTGCATTTTCGGCGTCTTTCATGTCACGAGTAATGCACTCATCAAAGATATCAAGGTGAAAAGTCGATGTATTTTTAAAGTGGATGCATCTCAGGAATATCCACCGTCACAATTTATTTTTCTGCTCTGTAGCTTATGTGGACTCAATTTAAAAACAAGTATTGATCGTATTTATTTTTTTCCAATATTCTCCCTTCGAGTTTACCCACACACTTACCGTAGCATTGTGAATTTCACATTTCAGTACGCATATCATGATTTACTTCCTTTATTTGCGCGAGCGATAGTCCTCGAATTTTATTCGTGACTTGGAGAGAGAAAACCTCCAGGAATTTTTTAACATTCGCTTGACCAGTGTGTTAAATTTTAACTTCAAAAATATTCACTCAAGGCGACAACATCAAGGGGTGGCGAAGATATTGCCGCAAAATGACAAACTGATAAGAACAAAAGCAGCCTTCGAATTGATGACTATTCACCTAATCCACATTGCTTTACCTTTCATGCAGACTTTAATTATATACATACTAGGCCGAAATAATTAAATGTAATGGATGTTGGTATTCAGGCAAATTAAAAGATTTTGGTATTTTTTGATCTTTTGACTATGCCAATTTGCAACTTATTTTAATGTTAGTAAGTTAGGTCGAATCAAACAACACCACTTATTGCATTATGGTTTAGTGGTTTACGTAGAAGGTAGAAATCTTTGTCTTGATTGCCGGAGATCGCTGCAGTTGTAATGTACATTTGATATATATGTCATTTGTTATATCGTCCATATCTGTCCTACCATGTATTTTCCTTATCCACTAGAACGCATAAAAGATCATCACATTGACTGGAGAGTAATGCTTTCTTTTATTGCTTTCTCGTGGATTACTGAGGTGGTGAAGCTAGCCCTTACATATTTCAAAGTGGCCATTTGGATGATGATGATGATGATGATGATGATGATGATGATGATATTTCATTCCTCTTCTTCGTTTCTAAGCAAAAAAAAATGAAAATCGCAGTTGTCTTTAAACCATAAGGTTGCCATTGCCATGATATCCTGCATACATTCTTATCACTGAACAGAAGCTTTTATAAAAAATTAAAATGACGGTGTCATATACCGGGCACGGTTTAAATAGCGGCGAATAGAATACAACCATTGAGAGAAGAAAATTTACAAATTGACGCCATACTCTAACTACGAATAACGTGACAATATTAAATTTTGATATCGAAAATTTTTACCTCGGGAAAGTTCCTTTGTTAGTTTCTCCTAAACGGAAAACCTGTACAGTATAATCCTCGGTGCCGAAACAACGAGTTTCCAAGTTGCTTCAAGGCATGTATTGCGCAAACATTCTTTCATTTCTGACAAGGTATGACCTTAATGACTTTGGGCTTTGAAGCGATCGACGTTCTCAGTATAAACAAAGTTGATCACATGTAAAAGTTCAATAGTTTTAACAAAGCGTGACCCAACCGTGTTTGCGCGGTCAAAAATTTAATTTTAAGGAGTAACAATGACTCTTCCTGTCTAACTTTGCCGAACTTTGTTGAGAGTAATGTTTTCACTACAATGAGTGATTGATGAATAAGATAGAAACTAACAAATAATCATTTTCACATATTACCGCTGTACCACTGAGTGTTTTGTGGAGATGAGAAGTGTTTTTGCAAACCACCATCGATCAATCATGAAATAATCGTCCATATCCTTTTGCTCCACTGAGAACAAAAATGAAAATATTTCCCTTTTGATGAACCGACGGTACTATTTTTTTTCATTATATCACAATCAAATTTAAGATTGAAGTATTGACAGTAGTTTATGAAACAAAACGTTCGCCGGATCAACGTACTTGTTTCCCTAGGCTGTTATTCAATTAAGGGTTGTTTCCATTTATTTTTTAATACTTCGTGTGAACACATCACCAATACTGTGTTTTTAAAGATATTCTTTAACTGTTGCGCTAACTCCCACAATGCCACTGGGGAATTCCGAAATGATGTCATATTAAAAACTAACAAATAACAAACGCAAAACGCTTGAATGTACCGCTGGTCCATCAGCAACTGGGGAGCAAAAATAAATATAACATAATCGGAAATTTTGATAATTTTCTTAGATTGACTGATAAGCATTTGTCCCGTTGATTTATATCATCATCTTACAATTCATTATTTTACGCTTCCGTGTCACATTCGGAGAATAAGATGACCGCTACTTTTGGGAAAAAACTCACATCAATTCCTAGCTATACCAAAGAAAATGCGTTATGTAAACACATCTTGTCCCGGAGGCTGTCTTTTTTCCGGTTTATGCGATGTATTCATTGTTGAGATAAAGTTTGTTGCGATGTGTGATAGTGAGTGTAGTGAGCGTGAGTGTTTCATGAACTCTACAACGTATGGCGAGGTCGCAGTCAGAAATATGTAACAAATTGTTCGGTTATTGAACCACTCTATTTTGAGAGTGGGGATTCAGCTGAGTGGTTCTGTCTGTCGGTTCTCCGCTGGGTGACTACCGTAGGTTGTGAGTTCGACCCTGATTGGAAACATCGTATTTCAGGCATCAGTAATCCGATGATTTTGTGATGTTAAAGAGGCGTGTGTCTCGTGGATTATGCAGATTATCGATCTCATACAATGCTTTTCTACTGCTTTTTGGGACTCATTGTGAAAGCTGATGGAATAAACTTAAGTTTTATCGGTTAATTTTTGTAAAAATCAAAAATTTAATTTTTCCCCATAGAGTTACACACAGGGATGGCGGCCATTTTGACTTTTAATCATCGGTAAAATATGTTGGGTATTATACGGTATGTTTCTCTGGTACCACAGTTTACACGGTGACCGCTGATTTTTATTCTTAATTTCGAAAGGGAATGATTTAAAGTTGCCATACAAAAAGATTCCAGCAAAAGTTTACGGCTTTCATTTTCGAGACGCGTACGACCTTAACATGACTTGCGATAGAAATTGTGATTTGTCCGTACTGATGATGATAAGATCAACATACTGCGTCGGCTCGGTACATAAAGATACGGGCCAAGATATGTTCAACTACGCCTGTAAATAGAGTTGAAGTCGCGTAAGCCACAATTTCGTGCCTTGCCTTATAAAATTTTCATTAATCAGTGTCAATTAACGGAATAGCCAAGTTTCCATTTGAACCCTCACAATCCGGTTTGGAAGAAAAAATCCCTCTTGACTTATTTAATGACTATCAATTAACGTGTTCTTGACCTCTCGTAACCCCTTCCCTTATAAATTGATTAAGTCCCTGAGGACGAGAGAACCGCCAAAGTAAACGCCCGCGGGCGTTGTTTCTGGGACAAATATATAAAC
Organism: Ptychodera flava; assembly: GCF_041260155.1. Taxonomy (NCBI): domain Eukaryota; kingdom Metazoa; phylum Hemichordata; class Enteropneusta; family Ptychoderidae; genus Ptychodera; species Ptychodera flava. The sequence continues at coordinate 21,233,448 of NC_091944.1, read as the reverse complement.
TGCACGTTCGATCATTGTGAATTAAAAAAAAAAATCCATGCGTAAGACGTGAATCTTCCATCATACTTTAGGCGACAGCTTACACGATTTATAAGGAGACATTTCAATCGAAATATAATAAAACATGTTCATTAAATATGGTAATAGCTTAATATGTTAAATAATCAAATAACGCATGTTACCAGCATAAGTGGACGATGACACTTAGTGTGATTTGCGCAACCTTTACCTACATGTAAGTTATCAACTAAGAAATTACCCTAAGGTTATATTCATCGGCTTGGCTAACATCTTCTCAAACATTGGACTTTATTGTACAGTTATACACAAGGGACGTTAGCAAAGTTTCTAACTGTGTTATAGAAAAACGGGGCACTTGCATCCATCTCTCTCTCTCTCTCTCTCTCTCTCTCTCTCTCTCTCTCTGGTGAATGTCAACTTCGAGAAGTAGGCTTTTTTATGGAACCGACGTAAGTAAAAGTAATGTAACGTATTTAAGACATCTCTCGATAGAATATAAGTACCAAATCAGGTACAGCTGGTGCATCGTGGCTATTTGAAATGCGGTCTAGGAGTTTGTTAGGAGGAAAATGCCTCATTTGCTGTTTGATTGGATATACGGAAATTGGTTGTATAAAATGGATTGCTTCATGACTTCCAATCATAGTGTTCATCATTCAGGGTGATCGCCTGTGGAACATAAAAAACAATGTAGAATTACAGTTCGCTTGCCCTGTCTTTAAAGTTCATCCGACTCCATACGAAATCCGTTGTGTATTTTATACAACAAACTCGAATAGACCCTTTAAACTCACGTAGTTAGGTCAGCTTAGTGTGTTTGTATGAAGTCATGGACAATCCGAAGACGAAAATGATATCTGCACGGCTCAGATATTCATTTATTTTCTGTTTCACGGATGATATATATATATATATGTATATAGATAATTTACCATTAAAAAACTTAAACTACGAAGTTATGATTACTTCACGAACGTGTCACTTTTTCGACCCTGTAAGGAAATATGGGCCCTAGCCCTAACTATGATAGTCTTCATAATTAAGGGCACTGGACGTAGAAAGAATGAAAGTCATGAAACCAAATCGCGGCGACGCGTATGTATCGCCAATGTCGGAGACTCCTTTCACATGCGCAATTTATTCAATACACCAGCATGGATGACTTCTAAATTCCCTCCTGCTATCTTGTTTGCATCAAAATCGATCTTCCAAGCATTACTTTTGGGTGCGATTTTCGGTCGAGCCCATCAAAGGAAGAGATATATTTCTGTCTACCTCTACTGTAAACTTGAAAGTGTGTCGATCGCTGTGATTGGCTATCTTCTGCGAACTCGCGATCAGTTGAAACATTTCAATAATGGATGTACTATTTGCATGTGCATAGAAGGAGACTGTTGATCGTAATATTCGAGGAAACCTTAAGGAATGCTATAGTATGATCATATTTATTACCATACGTATTGGTGTAGTACGCCTGCGAAGAGGTGTTCGGCCTTTGTCTTTTGAAGTGTGAGAATTCGCGCGCGATGGAGCGCACACGGAACACGCTAGCTTTCGCATTTCCGTCATGCCTGAATGCAGATAAAATTTACGGAGCAGGGTTCGTTAATTTTGACGGTCTTCCAGTGCGATGGATGATGACCGCCGAACCTAAATTGATGTCGATAACTCAATACGCGCCGCACGTCTGTAAAGTGTTTTGATTCATCGATGTTGAATTTAAACCACGTGACGGTTGGTGACTAAAAATGAAGAGAATTAGCGACCTCTAGAGTGAATGAAGCGATCGAACTTAGTAGGTTTCACATGACATCGGATAACCGTTCAGATATTTACTATGTTAATGTGATGATCTCACAATCTCTGGCTTGTGTAAATGACAATAATCAGTCAAGGATGGCAGTGAACATGAATTTCATAAGTACTCATTTTCGATCAATCTTGAACTGACCATGTTATCTCTCGACTACGTATTTACCAAGAAGCGCATTATCAATAACATGTCCCTGTGTGATACCCATTTTCCAAACCGATGCTAAGGCATCAGAAAAAATTCACGACGTGATGCATCGCGGAAGTGATCATTGAAACGGGCGATAAAATCACGTGACGATCATTGGTCAATTACTGTCAGAACAAGGAGGGGAGCGTGTTTGAATTCACTGGATACAATCGAGAATGGTACTTTGATCGGAAGAATGGGTAAGATAACTTGCAATCAAAGAAAGCGAACATTTTATATTATAAATTTATAATATTATTATTTTCATGGTATGCAATTTTTTTAATCGCAAATATCGATCTTGCGACACACTGTTACGCAACACTGATCATCAGGATTTTTCCAAACGAGCCTTCATATTTGTTCCAAAATCAGATGTTTACTATCCCAAGACCTTGTGTGTCGATCTTTATCAAATTTATGGATGAAATTACACGATTGAGAAATCAAAATCTATGCCTTATCATATTTACCGTCCTGCTTAAATCTTTTCAAGATGAACTCTTCAAAGGTTCCTGAGACATAAAGGCCATGATTATCTCATGGTGTCTGGATGATGACAAAAATTGTTTCAGAATAATATTTTGTTTTACTCATGACAAATTTACCAACTTTAAGTGATAATTAATACATTTCTACAAACCTCAATAAGTGGAAAAGAACGACACAAGTTGTGGTGCTAAGTCCTGTGTATGCTGACTTGCTGTTAGACTCAAATACCAAAAGCACTGACCTCAAGTAAACCTAGTGATTTGACCAAAGATAAAGTACAGTAATTCCAGCCTTTGTCGCAGAATACAGAATAGATACCCCCAGCCCTACTTAAGGTAGAATGTGCCTCGGGGACAGATATTCGGACTCTCAAACTTTTACAATTCTTTTTCTGATATACCACTTGTGAGGGTTCATTTTAAAGCTCTTGGTGCAAAAAAAAACACAACCTTGTCACTGTTTGAATTTCAAATAACGGTAAATCGAGTACTTTGTTTCTCTTGTACTAAATTTTGCGCGGTGACCCCAAATTTTTATTCTTGATTTTGAAAGAGAATGGTTGAACGACTTCTTGAGGAAAATTTGAGTAAAAGTTTAAGTCTTTCAGTTTCGAGGCGCGAACTACCTTAAAGGACGGACGAATATAGGAAGTGGTAAAATAATTTATGGTATTTATCGGCAATAAATAAATTAACGACTTTCTGAAACAGCCGGCCGTCACGTACGAAACAGCGTGGGTTTTTGTTTTAATTTTATAAACGATCAATTTGAATTCATGATTTATGTTGCGAAGATTGTTCATGTCACGACGAACATCGACATTTCCTTTTTGCTGTAACAAAATTATAACATTTTTTTTCCTGGGGCACAATTAAGGTAGAACAAGCCTCGGGGACAGATGTTCGGACTCTCAAACTTTTACAATTCTTTTCTGATCTACCACTTATGGGGGCTCATTTTAAAGCTCTTGGTGTGAAAAAAATCTTTTCACTGGATTTATCGAAATTCAAAAATATTATTTTTCTCCATAGTTTTAGAAAAGGGATTGCGGCCATTTTGAATTTTAAATATCGGTAAATCTTGGGTAATTTATTTCTCTAGTATCAAACCCTGCATGGTTACCCCGATTTTTATTGTTGATTTAGAAAGAGAATAATTGAAAGATTCCTTGAGGAAATTTTAAGCAAAAGTTAAAGTCTTCACTTTTTAGGCGCATACTACCTTAAGAACAGAATTTTAAGTCAATGTGGTCTACAGGGCTGTAGTACGTGCATACGGTACACAACATTCTATTGTAAGCTGTGCATGCGTACTGAATGACTCTAGCAACATCATGAACCTCGAAAGCTGCAGAATTAGGCCAGCTTGCCATGTGTTAAAGATGTACACCACCACTGGGTTGAACTTCAAACTTAGGAAGGTTGAATTTGGTCGGTCATGTGTCTATTGTGCGAATGATAATACGAGGCAAACGATGAGATCCCTCCGTCACAAAATATACCTTCGCTTCATTGAGCCATTCTGTGAAGCACAGAAAGTTAAGGCGACGAACGATCATCATATCATATTGACCAAACCGTAAACCGGTTACTGTGCCGAAGAAATATTTTTCGATCGATAACTGGGTAGGACATTCAACCCTAAGGCTGTACTAACATATTCAAACGCGAGCAAAATGCCAGTGGCCAAAGACCGAACGGAGCGCCACTTCTTGCCAAAACAGAAAACAAATCAATCGACATTGACTTTGAAAGATTGTATTGGACCAATATTCCATGACTTTAAATTACATTCGCAATACGTAACTGCAGATTGTAGCCCAAAGCTAGCGCACTGATCACCTCTGAGACTGGATATCCATAAAGAAAAATTTCACAGTCGACGGCTGGATAATCGTTTGATTACACTGGGGGAAAGTAATGACGTGTGTAACAGATGCCGTCGTTGAAAATATGCACATCTCGATTCCCATAACGCTGGCCAAATCCAATTAAAGTTGTTTTGGAACAACTCAAGACGGGAGGAGTATATCAGAAGGTGAAGGCAGTACATTCAATCATTTTTTTACATCCATACTTCGTCAAAAATAACAACGTTAACGTGAGCACCCATTTTTTCTCAACTGTCAGTCGGAATAATCTCGGCTCAGTGACTGCAAGAGGGCGTTGTGTCTCGCTAAGAATCAGATGCGAACAGATTTTCTTACAGCTATCGATATCGTAAATTACAGACACCAAATATTACATGTAGTTCGTTTATATTTTGGTTTTTGGTTTTTTTTGAAGTAGCTGGCGAACTACTCCTCGCAACTTCACATCTATTTGAGTATGACGAATAACAGCTTGAGTATGAACGAACTTTAATGAGCGGTATTATATGTGTTGCGTCTCGACTCCGGCTGAATAAAGCAAAGTGCACGGTGCTGTTGCCCCTAATGCAATGATTTGCTTCGGAGATTCTGTCACCATCGACTTCAACTTATTTTCACAAAGAGATGAGTTACAAACCCATACTCCGTATCGAAATTCAGACTTCGGTCTTTGAAACAAAGCGGAATGTTTCAGATAAAGTTTAGACAGGTACGTTCAAATGCACTGACTAGGCAATTTTCGAATATGCTAGTTTAGGGCAGTGCTAAAATAGTATTTTAGCATCGGTGGAATGAGCTCTCGTCCAATCAGAATGGTGTATGGCAACATGATATGATATAATATGATATCCTTTATCTACATTGACAAAAGAGCTAAATTTAAAGGAACCTCATTTTTTTACAATTCTTTAATGATCCCCTCTTGATGGGGGGGGGGTCGTTTTAAAGCTTTAAAAGTAAGCAAAATTTTCACCGTCTTTCCCCCACAGGGTAACTCTGGGATGGCGGCCATCTATATGTCAAATATCGATAAATGTCAGGCAATTTGTTTTTCTAGTACCAAAATTTGCACGGTGACCCCTAATTTTTATGCTTGATTTTGGTAAGAGGGCGATTAAAGTTTCACTGAGGAAAGTTTGGGGCAAAAGTTAAAATCTTTCACTTCCGAGGCGCGTGCAACCTTAAATTGGTAACGTCTGTCCACGACTTGCCAAAAGATGTATTACAGACTCAGAATGGAAAGCGCTCATCCATCTGTTGGCTGTACAGGAATCAAACACAATAAACTGTTGAATTAAAACAAATCTCTGTAATGTCGCGCTTTGAGCATTAGATCAACGGAGCAAACGTGGCGGACTTTCATTCTTCTGTACATTCGATGAAGTTGAAAGCGATGTATATGGTGGGGGGAGGGCATCAGCACTGTCTAGCAAATTAAGAGAACTCAATATGCTCATTAAGTGCACAAATGTGTAAATATTATAATCATAAACAAATATACTTGATTCATAGTAATTGGGTAATGCCATCGAAATATCTAAGTACGACAATGTCTAGGGTGAACACGATTGGAACTAATTTGGGATAATTGGATATTGTATTAATGTCTGTTTAATCTGCAAATATAAGCTCATCTGCTTTTCTCATTAAACAATGCACTTGTTTTTATGAGGATTTGTAATATTGCAACAGTAAAGAGCACACAACACTTTTTTAGAAATTTGAAAATTATAAAGATCCCATTCTCCCAAATTAGTTCCAATTGTGTTGGTGGTAGAATCAATAGCAACAGTTTCTATAATGAATTACTCTTTCAGATAGAAAAACAAGCTAACGAAAGCGACTAAACAATTACTGGAATGTCTTTCATGATACAAATAACCAAGAAAAGTAAAACAAACAAAAATAGCCAGTACAGTTTGCCCTGAAGAGAAGGGAGGTCAAATATCGAACAACAGTGTTAAGAATGAAGTGCCCATTTGTCAAGTAAACTGTAAGATTGTCTTTTCTCTACTTCAGTGGAGATTGAACATTCCTTTGATGTAAAACCGACTCTTTTATGCTCGTTGACGACGGCTTAGTCCTAACATCATTTCCAGCATCGATGCTGTTGGCGCGCCGACGTGATTACTGCTGACGAGTTACGCCAGATACCCTTGACAACTTTATAGCTGGGATTTGTTTTCCACTGACTACACGTCAGTTCAGTAAGCAATCGGTGTAATTTTTAAGGGTTATTATAATATTCTGAATCCACGCCATGTGATTGGTTGAAGCTATAGGGTTTAAATTCTGAACTAGAAGACGCTGACCCTGGACGGTGAATGATACACTAAGGTCATTTAAAGAAAATTCTTTGTTTGCCGTCATTGGATTTTTAAAAACCTTCCAGCCAGCTAGGGAAAACAATAAACACAGACAAAAAACACAAGTGAATTAACATAAGCTCAATTTTCATTTGGTTTCATTTGGTAAAATAGTATGTACATGCATGTATGTGTATACATTTGTTTGTTTGTTTGCATGTTTGTTATGTATTCAACGTTTTGTGATATGTATGTCTGTTTGTTTATTATTATGTATTTGTATGCTTGTTCGTATATTTGTCGATTTTTGTTTGTTTGTTTGTTTGTTTATTAGCTTACGTGTGTGAACACGTGGGCTAATGTCATAGCAATGTCTGTCTGTCTCTCAGTATGTGTGTGTGAGTGAGTGTGTGTGTCTGTCTGTCTGTCTGTCTGTTTACACGATAACTCAAAAACGCCTGAACGGATTCAAGTCAGATTTGGTACACAGGTACCATATGCTAATTGCAACAACTGATTAGATTTTGGTTAGTGTGGCTTGCAAATTAATGAAGTTATGCAATATCATTTTTTCCGTACAATGGTTGCCCTACGGAGACGGTAATAACAGTGTAGACATATATCAAGAATACTACAATACTACACAAATTTCATGAAATTTTTCACAGATGACAATCTCAGAACATTATCGTGATATTGTGAGTGTCATGTCAATTATATGCTCATTTGCATATTTTTTTGTTATTGGTGAGATAATTCTGAAATTCCTGCACCGAACTTGATGATACTTGCAACAATTGTGATCTGATATATATCTAATTATACTTAGAAGCATTGGCAGTGTCAAGTTAATAAATAGCTCATTTGCATATTTTATGAAGTTTTGTAATTAGTCATATAACTCCGACATAACTGCACCAAATGTGATGAAATCTGCTGCAGATACTGATCCGACTGATATCTAACTGTGGTGTAAAGCATTTAGTAGTGTGAAGTTAATTAAGGGTTCATTTGCATATTTAATGAACTTTGTAATTAGGTATATAACTCTGAAATTACGGCACGCAAGTCAGTGAAATCAGGTACAGATATTGTTCTGATAAATATCTAATTGTACTGAGAAGCATTTGGCAGTGTCAAGTTAACAAATAGGTCATTTGCATATTTTATGAAGTTTTGTAATTAGTCATATAACTCCAAAATAACTGCACCAAATGTGATGAAATCTGCTGCAGATACTGATCCGACAGATATCTAATTGTGGTGTAAAGCATTTAGTTGTGGGGAGTTAATTAAGGGTTCATTTGCATATTTAATGAACTTTGTAATTAGTGATATTACTCTAAAATTACAGCATTAAATTTGATGAAACTTGCTACAGATGTTGATCTGATAAATATTCAATTGTACTGAGAAGCATTGAGCAGTGTCAAGTTAATAAATAGCTCATTTGCATATTTCATGAAGTTTTATAATTAGTCATATAACTCCGAAATAACTGCATCAAATGTGATGAAATCTGCTGCAGATACTGATCCGACAGATATCTAATTGTGGTGTAAAGCATTTAGTTGTGTGGAGTTAATTAAGGTTGCATTTGCATATTTAATGAACTTTGTAATTAGTGATATTACTCTACAATTATAGCATTAAATTTGATGAAACTTGCTACAGATGTTGATCTGATAGATATCCAATTGTATTGAGAAGCATTGAGCAGTGTCAAGTTAATAAATAACTCATTTGCATATTTTATGAAGTTTTATAATTAGTCATATAACTCCGAAATAACTGCATCAAATGTGATGAAAACTGCTTCATATACTGATCCGACAGATATCTGACTGTGTTGTAAAGCATTTAGTAGTGTGAAGTTAATTAAGGGTTCATTTGCATATTTAATAAACTTTGTAATTAGGTATATAACTCTGAAATTACGGCACCAAATTTGGTGAAACCTGCTACAGATATTGATCTGATAAATATTTAATTGTGCTATGAAACATTGAACAGTGTCAAGTTAATTTAGGGCTCATTTGCATATTTAATGAACTTTGTAATTAGTGATATTACTCTAAAATTACAGAATTAAATTTAATGAAACGTGCTACAAATGTTGATCTGATGGATATCTAATTGTCCCATGAAGCATTGAGCAGTGTCAAGTTAATTAACAGCTCATTTGCATATTAAATAAAGTTTTGTAATCAGTGATTAAACTCTGAGAGTACTGTGCGAAGTTGATAAAACCAGCTCGTCAATTCCGCTCAGCACCTCACGACAACAACAACACGTAACCGCTTCACGCCTTAAACAATACCCGTTGCGACTCTGTCTATGTTTCTCTGTGTATTAATGAACCTGTTGTAAAACACGTGAGCATATTCAGTTCACATCTGGTTTTTTGCTTGTTGGTATGCTTGTTTATTTGATTTTTCCTGGTTCCCCTGTGGTTTAACTTCAGCAGAGCGGAAGCTTGCATTCATTAATCACTTCGAATCACTTCATTCAATGACCGTACTTTTCGATGGAAGATGTTCAACCCGAAAGATTTTTCAGATTACGATATGAATACATTTAGCCGAAAGCGCTTAAAACGATCACGGCGCAACCCAGGCCAACGAAACGAACGCCAACGTCGTATGTAGTTACATGATTAGCTTTATTCGTTCCTTCAAACTGCCCAGGTCAAAAGCGTGCTAGATGAGAACAGTACTTTTTTGCGAAAATGCAACATCTATATATTAAAAAGGGTTAGGGAAAGAAACTTCAGTAAACAAGCCCATAGATAATTTTTTTCACATTCCTAATTGAATAACGCTCTGGGTGTTTTAGTTTGAAGAAATGATTCTTGACAGCGCTTCACCACCGTGACTGGTCACCCAGTGCCACGCTTGATGGTGTACCGCCGTCGCTATTACACAGGTGGGCCAGTAACTTTCAATTTGTCACAAGTATTATTACGTATTCGAAGGATATTTATGCCATGCAAACGACGGTTACATTTATCCATTTACGGTGGGAAATTTACGTTTCGAAGGAGCTGGTTCATGGAGTCATGCCTGCGGCTCCAGTTTTTTGAAAATGATTATTGGTGGCGCCATTGCTTTTCCTCGTTTCCGTGTGTCCTTTTCAGATTGAAAGCGAGAGCGGACAATCGATTTTGGAGCTGATTCGTGTAGTCATACAAGGAGCGACGTCAATCTGATAACAGGACGGGAACATTTCTAAATTCTGCCCATATTTTGCTGCCAATTATCGTAGCTATTTTAGCTCGTTCTGCCGAGCTCAATTCTAATCTCCCAGATACAAAACTTAATCTACTTTGATTGATTTTACAGTCAAGTTAGTGCATTCGGGTAAAACTGCGAACAATCAGCAGATTAACGTTGTGTATGATTTTGTGCAGGTGTAGATTATGAAAATAATACACAATCGTTGGTCTTCTCCAGCCTTGCCTTGGCTTCATGTTGGTACTAAACCGCTACTTTCATGACAAATTCTTTCAGATTCAATAGTTTTAATAAATATAATATGCTTAATACCGGAGAGAGAGAGAGAGAGAGAGAGAGAGAGAGAGAGAGAGAGAGAGAGAGAGAGAGAGAGAGAGAAAGAGAAAGAGAGAGTACACTGAAGTATTTCAAGCATTATGTAGGTGGCATATGATGTAGTCTGGCAATTATAAAGCTTTTCATTTACTTTGTTGTTGTTCGCTTTTGTCAAAAGACTGGTGAGAAAGACATATAGTTATAATGACGTAGTCTTCATTGATTCGTACTTAAAGGCACATGAGCTGCAACTTTTGACATTATTTTCATGATTTTATATTTAGATTAAAATTAGTTCATAATAGTGTTCTCACTCAAAGATCTTTACCAACAGAGTGTGATCGCATGGGGAGGTTTCAGTGAGACAAATAATAAACGGCTGCAGCACCCAAATATGGCCGCCTCCATACAACTACATGATAAACAGCGTAAATGGCAACCCACTGAAAGGACGGGAAAGGGATTCACTCCACTTTGACAAAAAAATTTCCGTTTTTTACATAACATGGTAAGATTTTGAAAATGGCGACAAATTTAAAATGAACAAAAATCTGTTCAATTTCTTGCCTATTCTGCCATATGCAAATGTTGTTGAGGTATACATAGTTAATGACTATATCGTTCAATTTGCAGATTGCAATTAATATCTGAGGAAATCGGAGGGACCTTGACGATGGACAAATTTCTCAGAGTGGCAGCTCATCGGCCTTTAAACCCCTTCGAATTTATGCACTGTTATTATTTCGTCCACATCCACAGACATATCAAATTGCACGGAGATTCATTCAATAAATATAGACTTTAGGCCAGGAAGAAAAAATAAATTGTTCATCGGAATCGCCGCTTCTACTTTGGCATATTTGGAATTTTTTTTTTTTTTTGATCGCGGCAAATTCTTACTTCCGCATTACAAATATTTTTAGTACTGCCGCTGGTGGCGCCCTACACTGTGTCGGGTTTTTGTGGGCACGGGATTCTGAATGAAACTTCATTCGTGTTCGGACTTAGTTGACCGCAGACACGTTGTTGTTACGTCTGAATTTGGCGAATCACGACGCAAAGTGGGTCGATTTGGCCAGAAATTTGCTCGTTTTGTAAAGGTTAGTACATGTCACATGAGTATTAATTTGATCGCCAACATTCGACGTGATGGCCAACAGTTCCAGAGATGCTATTCAGTGCAGTGTTTGTCCTGATATTACGTTCGGCGATTTGTTCAACAAAATCGTGACAGCAGGTGGACTGTGCATCCGATTGAATGAAAATTGCATCGAAAGTATAAACATTTACGGCAATGACAAAACACATGGTTGCGTCGATGTTAAAGTACGATCTGAATGATGACTATACAACTTCACTCCGATCACAGTACAGTGTTGTTAGACCATTATGTAAAATGTGTATATATAGACAGTGGTAAAGAGGCCAAAACATGGGGCCAAAGTAAAATGAAAAAACTCAGATGCTAGGTCCCACCAGGACAATATTAAAGGACAATACTGAATTGTTGAATTTCGGTGATTTGCTGTACATTTCAGTTTTACTCTGAGAGAATGTTGAAATGCTCAGAATATGTTGTGCAAACACTAACTGTGAATGTAATGGCCTATGTTATTGTTGGGAAATATAGTATTGAATTCAGTTACCAGCATCAGTGTTTCTTGTCTGAGATATTTCTGATAAAAAGGGAAACAATTATCTTGTTTTGTCTGCATCGGTGCAAAAATGCCACCGCGTTTACCTTCGGCCTAAAAAAAAAAAAAAAAAAAAAAATTTCGCTCGCCGCTCCTGGGACTTGGTCCAAAAAATCCGATGAACAAGATTTTTTTTTCTCTGGCCTTACAGCTGAAATGCGGTTTGGCTAATAGATGGCCTCTTGTCAGCCTTGCTGCATCACTCGAAGTCTGGAATGACACTCATCTAAATGCGTTCTTACCGTGCAGGTACATAACCCAAGTCGTAATGTTTTATGTGCATGTACAATGACATGCTTTTTTGACACTCAAATATATGACAGGCAGAGCAAAAATAGCCACAATTTTGCCCTCATCAATCGACAACCCATGAGTTTTAAACAAAGTCAAAGGTCATATGGAAAGAAACGCAAGGGAATATTGTTTCGTATATTACCTAGGTTCTATGATATTGCAGTATCAATTACGGCGCCTGACAGCTTCAAATGACCAAAGACCTATCGTAAGTGATTACCCTGTAATTCCTTGATTTCGAGACCTTTTCCTGTACAGTGCTTTAACTCTAAAGCCCGTTAAAATGAACAAGACTTTCATTTTTCTTCAATCACACCGTTACGGTTTCTCGTATTTTTCGCCGACGCATGCGTTTTTCTGTTGATCTAAGAAACCGGTGTGTGCTATTTGATCGGTAACACTCCAAAATCTTTCGAATTTTATGTTCTCCTAAAGCCTACTGTCGCTGAATGTCAAAGAAGACCAACATAGGGTTCCGTTTTTTTTTTCTCTTGAACATATATGTCTGTCCTCACCTGAGAGATATAGCGCCCGTTTATTATATACGGCCTTGGAAATTGCGATCTGTTTCTGGCAACGCACGGCAAGAAGGGGGTAATAAACGGACGTTATATTCAGAATAAGGACGAGGTAATAGGTGTATTGTAACTCTCCAGATGCTCATGGTGTTCCTTGTAATTGTTATTGTTTTGGTACATGCACTGCAACAGAACACACAGAGGTGTGCCGATCGAGTTGTACACAGCGTCACAACGGTGCCACTTTGTTGACAAAAAAAACAAAAAAATCACCGGACCATACAGAATGATGTCCTCGGTTTAACTTGAATCTTTGTTGTCAATTGACTCAATGGAATGGGAGACGAAAAGCGTTTAGACAGCAGGAAAAATCGGCATTACAACAATTACAGAATGAATAAATACATGGGGATAATTCAAAGTTTAGTGAACGTTTACAAATGTTCCTTGTAGAACTGCCTTATTAAAAGCATCTAGCTCCCGCTCCACCATGCGTATTCTCATTTTGATTTTTGTCGCCTGGGCAATAGACGTATACCTCTAATACTCTCGTCAAGTTGGTTCCAGGTGCTTGAATTTTGTTCAATGACTGTCGCTAAAATTTTTATTCTGCTTTTTCCTTCTGGATGTTAAAGCTACGTCTAAAACACTAAAAAATGATGCAATATAATATGTGTTTCTATTCGCAGGCGGGCATTCTGTCGATTTATATGCTAACAAGGACGCAACCCGCAATGCCTTGTGCGAAGTTTACTGGGTGAATTGTACGAAGCAGTCAAAGAGGTGCAACTTCGTTCATAGAAACAGAGTAACATCATAGACAGAGTGGCAACAGCTATTGTTTATGGCGTAAAGCGGTTACGTAAGCAATCCATGTTTGCCTCGCCTCACGAAGCTCTTGGCTCTCTTTTCCGAAGAGTGCCGACCATGCACCCTTCGGTAATTTTCGGATTTTCACCAATTGTTAAGCGAAAGTATGTTCGACAAAGTTTGTGTTGTTCTTGTCGTGTGGTGCTGATCGGAATTGATGTGCTGGCAAAAACGGGAGTGTTTTGAGCTTCAGGAAAGTGGGTTTTACCGTTTTAAAAATTCCTCTCATATTTTTATGAATATATAATGAGTGTGTTTGAACCAAATTTGAAAGTCTTTTATCGATACTGTCTGGTTTTACTCAATGGTTTACGGTCAGTTATACCCTCTTTTACACGTGCGTCAAGAAAGGACATGTTTATGAAACTGCTGGCGTGTTATGTTTTGATTGGCGTGAAGCAGTGTTTCTGGCCTGAGAGCTCACAAAGTAACTATGGTTGCTACGCGACTGGCAGTACGATGCCATCTCGTCGTATTTTTCGCATAATCTCGTGTAATTATCAACCACAAACAAAGCCTCCAAAAAGTTTAACACCTTTGAAGCTCATTTTAATATGAAAAGCCAACAGTCTACCGAGACGACCATGGAACAAAAGGCATGCAAGTGTTGCCACTCTGTCCATGGTACTCTGTGATAGAAAGTAGCAAAATATTCTTTGTATTCAGATTGACGCCCTGCGTTTCATTTGAATCTTTGTTGTCCTTGACGAGCTCAAGTTTTTTTGCCGTTGGAATGCAGAATCTTGGCTCGTCGCTGATCGTGAACTTACCCTGACCTACTGTCGTTGCAAAGCTGCAGAAAACACAATGCGCATGGTCACTTTTAAAGAAGCAATTTGCTAGAGAAACCAGCGTTAAAATACCCCTCTGACGTCACTGTTCGAGCCGGTGGCGCTATTAGCTATCTTCTCAGTTCTCTTCTCGTCAAGTGATGTGTTCTGGCGATTAACATGACACTATGAATATTTGGTGTGTTGTACTGGCCGTAATTAAATGCCACATACTCATGCAGAACGAGCAAGATGACGGGACAATAGATGAGGGCGGTGACCCCTCCCAAGTCACATCAATAAGGCACTTGATAGAGAAAATCTGACGTAGGAGGGAACTAGTGTCCTGAACTAGTGTCTGCATGATAAAGTTCCCGCTCATGTGACCAGAAACGAGCTGTCGTCTGCGAATTTGAACAGACTTAGATGGTCATAGCAAGATGAGCGAGAGAAACTTTGCACTGAAGAACTTATCGATAACAAAGTTCAAGTGCATGCAGCTGAAGACGCCACAATATTTGCTATCGTTGCTTTTAATGTCCATCGAGCCGTGATCACTGCACCGTGTGACGTGGCGAACTTATCGTACAGCCACAGGGGACTCGTACTTCTTGTTTATTTGTGTCTGTTTGTTTCTGTGTATGTGTTTGTGTTTGTTTATTTGTTATTTTTAATAAAATAACAGTGAAAAGCTGTTTTGTTAGTATATGTCAATAAAGAGCAGTTTATTTATTTATTTGTTTGTTTGTTTGTTTGTTTGTTTGTTTGTTTGTTTGTCGATATGTATTTCCGATGGTTAGGCTTAGGGTTAGGCTTAAGTTAGGGTTAGGGTTAGGGTTAGACTTATTCACTCCCTCTATATATTCAGACAAGGGGAGCAACTGGGATTTCAACATCTGTATTTTCAAGTCAAGAAAAACACACCAAATAAATGCCAGACAATTGAAATATTGGGTTTGTGGCAGCATCATGTCCTGTACTTACCACATCTATCCTTTAATTCGATGGAAAGGGCAAAAATCGGCGATATTTAGGATCTTTCTCCTTTGATTCGTACAGTTTATACGGCAAAATTTAAGTGTCACACTTTGGCGGGTTAGTACGTCAGTGAAATTCAATTTGGACCAATCAGATAGCTTAGACTCACAACAATACGCCAGTTCTCAAGATACTATACCACAGCAAGATGCAGTCATGCCTGTGACTAATACGTGTTCGCAGATATCGAGAATGCAACAAAAGAGTCGTTGAGTCACTGTTCATGACAACAGATCATACTTTAAAATAATAAAGAAACCATTAAAAGATGTTAAAACAATGGGAAACTCGAGTTTCTTTGACAGCAACGTAAGGAAAATGACACGTTTTTCCAGTACTTTCTTGATTCTTTGACCCTGCTCACCCCGTTGCCTAAATAGAATAGTCTCACTCACGTCTGCCATGATTTATTTTCATTGACGGCCACGATCGATGTTTTCATCCTCTGAACATGCAGTTGCTTTTGTTTGAAGCAATTATCCTTTCATTTGTGAAGCCTTTTTTCCTGGTGACTATTACAATCACTGCTATGTTGTTGTTTTCACAAGATGTATACACTTTGATACGGGAATATTGAGTTGCCTTTCCGTGTAGGCAATATGCATGCCATGCCAGTTCACATCCATGCTCAGATCAGCAGCATACATGTACATGACGTCTTTGTTTCAAGTTTGGGGTTTTTTTTCGATGCTGAAATTTCACCAAAATGTCACTTCTGTATTCAGAGATTGTGTAATCAGTTTCTTTTGATAAAGTCGATTTGGAAAGTGATAGAAACATCCAGAGGTGTTGAAAAAATCGTGTATAAAATTAGCATAAATTAAGCGTCCGTGGCAGAAAAAATTGGGTTGCTAGAGCCCCTCCCCTAGTTTACCGCCGTTCAGTGTTGCCGAACCGGGGGCTTATAGTATACTCGGACGAGTACGGTATTGTTCGTAGTTGGAAGGTTACTGCCCGTAGTTTACTTTCGATAGCTAGAAAACTATCAGAATTGAACCAATACCAAGAACAACTTTTCCAGCCGCGGAAATTCAACCGTGGCGACAGTCTCTCTGTATTTGTTTACTTCCGGGTTTACGCTCATGTTTTTGCATTTACCACCATAGGCTCGTATATCTCACGAACTGATTGGAAATGAGTGCGTTCCGCACAGATGTATAGTTTAAGGACTCTAGTGGAACCTTCTTCTCATAAGTCAAAAGTGAATGTTGCGGCATACAAAGTTGTCGTGAACCGATTCGTTAAGGGAAAAGAACATGGCAAAATGCGCCAAAGTAAATTCATCCTGGTTCGAGCCCCACAACGGTAACGTCCCCAGTTCGGGCCAAGGCAGGGCTAACAAGCTATCTGATTGGTCCAAATTGAATTTCACTGACGTACTAACCCGCCAAAGTGTGACACTTAAATTTTGCCGTATAAACTGTACGAATCAAAGGAGAAAGATCCTAAATATCGTCGATTTTTGCCCTTTCCATCGAATTAAAGGATAGATGTGGTAAGTACAGGACATGATGCTGCCACAAACCCAATATTTCAATTGTCTGGCATTTATTTGGTGTGTTTTTCTTGACTTGAAAATACAGATGTTGAAATCCCAGTTGCTCCCCTTGTCTGAATATATAGAGGGAGTGAATAAGTCTAACCCTAAGCCTAACCCTAACCCTAACTTAAGCCTAACCCTAACCCTAACCATCGGAAATACATATCGACAAACAAACAAACAAACAAACAAACAAACAAATAAATAAATAAACTGCTCTTTATTGACATATATTAACAAAACAGCTTTTCGCTGTTATTTTATTAAAAATAACAAAATTTAATAAACAAACACAAACACAAATAAACAAGGAGTACGAGTCCCCTGTGGTACAGCGAGTACATCGTGCACAAATCATCAAAAGCCATAACAATGTAAACATTTGGTTTGTCCTAGAACACCTATCATTTTGTCTTATTTGCGCTATAGCACCAGGTTTATTATCCCTTGTAGCCTTCATCTCTCGCAAGCTTCCTTGTCTATACAAGTATACTGCTTACATACAATCTTTGCAACATGCACTGAATGTAAACGAGATGGAACTGTGTTTGGGTAATCGCATCACGCAATATTTTTTTAAATTTTTGACTTGGACTACAAATGTTATAATTGACACTCGGTCGTCATTTTCTTCAAAAACGAACAGACTGTGAATGACAAGGAAGAAAACGAAAATTTGTCTTTCGATTTGTGTCGCAATACGGGTACTCCTAAGTAGCTCTACCGTGATTGCAACGGATTAGCAGTCCTGTAAAAGTCGGCAATCGCACGTAATTTAATCACAGTATGCCCCAAGGTAGGCTCGCTTGGAAACATCCGTGATATATTTTGCTTCGAGGTATCGAAGCATGAAAGACTTTAATTAAAGATCCCATGATGAAATGAACTTTTAGAAACGGTCACATTGATGTACGGTAAGGACCGACTGCTTGCATCTGATATTGTCAGGGGAAATAAATTATAATTAAATTTTACAGTTACTTACGCAATTCTCGAATCGCAACCTTTTTTTACATTTGGTATGGTCGCTTTCTATTCAATTACTGATTTTTATAAAAGAAAATTTATCTTAACTAATCGCTTTACTCAATGCTTGCCTATGCAACATCTAATAATGACGAAACAACCGCGTTTATGTATTGCAATGGTCACATTCTATATCAAATCGTAGAAGGTTGAACCCCAAATGGTTCTTCGTACTAATTAAATTTGGGGTTTTTTTGGTTTTTCGTTATAACGGGCTCTGCATGAGAAAACGTAAGACAAAAATTTGAACTTTGAACAAAAATTAGAACGCGCCACGGGGAAAGATATTCGGACTCTCAAACCTTTACAATTCTTTTCTGATCTACTACTTGTGGGGGTTCATTTTAAACCTCTTGGTGTAAGAAAACTTTTAACTTTCTTAGTTTTCCTAAAATAATATTTTTCTCCATAGAGTTAATACAAGGATGGCGGCCATTTTTGTTTCAAACGTCGATAAATCTTGGGTAATTTGTCTCTCTAGTGGTGAACTAGTACCAAAATTCGCTCGGTGACCCCCTATTTTTATTCTTGATTTCAAATAGAATGGCTGAAATATTCCTTGAGGAAAGTTTGAGCAAATGTTTAAGTCTTTCACATTCACGAGGCGCATGCTAACCCTAAGCTGTGGCGTAAATTTCACAGCAAGACCTATATTTTTAATATTATGCGGAACGAACTCATGGCAATTCCGAACTCTTTCAACAACAGTCCCTTTGGCTATCCTGTCTCCAGTCTTTGGCAACTGCTCCCAGAATCCTAAAGAGAAAACTAGGGTAGTCTGATCGAAGCACTCGCCATTCCGAATCGTTGATCACCCAATGTCGTGTACTCTCAGTGTTCGGGGAAGCCTAGAAATCATTGTTTGGTTTTCTCCAGTAGACGTCAAGTTACGAAGAGTTACGAAGAGTAAACATATTTCATATGACATTGCTACGACACACAATTTTAAGGTCAGCCATCTCGGCCTTAATAACCTGAAATATTTTTGCATTCGTTTCTTAACTATTATATAGGCTATATTCACAGACCTGAGTACATAGGTACGTAAGTACATAAATACATACATAGATACATACATAGATACATACATACATACATATATACATACATACATACATACATACATACATACATACATGCATGCATACATACATACATACATACATACATACATACATACATACATACATACATACATACATACATACATACATACATACATACATACATACATACATACATACATACATACATACACACATATGTGGTTATGATTTAAAGATGCCGTATAATTTCATTATGTCTCTTTATTCAGTGTTTTAAAATCATGCATACTTGTTTTGTTTGTCTCTATCACTGGACGTGTCCATTTTGTTGCCATCGCCGCAATATCTTTTTGACGGTAATACATACTAACATTTACGGGCTTACTCTATAGTCACCATATACGTTCAGCACCATAATTTATGACTTTTGTCGCAGCGCATGACGGGCAAAGGCACAAGAATAACAACCGAGGGGGTTATTTTCAGATTTGATTTCTTCAGTTAAAATCCCGAACGAATTTCAAACGAAGAAAAGGGAGAGTGTCTTGCAGGCATCGACCTAAGAGAAGCATATGTAATTGAAGCTAATTTGTTTTTTGATAAAAAACGTGACCAGAGAAACAAAATAAATCTAAGTTTTCATCGTTTCATTGGAAAAGTCATCGAAAGTTATTTATATAGAACGCTGTAACTATCTTTAGCTGTCAGTAATCTCAAACTATATTTTCACAATTTGTAGCTACGAACATCAAAAAGAATACATTTCTCCTAACATCAAAGTTTAAAGATATCATTGAAACTACCACAATGGGCATTGGGCGATTATAGTTTGCTACATAGTGAGCGAACAAGAACACGAAAGAATTATCATGCTTTGATAGAGTCATGGACATTTTGATGGAGTAAGAGAGCGTTCCGATCTCGGAGTCGGTTCGTGATAAACGCACAGCATGTTTGCGGTGTGTTTTTTTCAAAGACGCTCATTTGCGCGGATTGATGGCTTCAATTACGTGTGTTTGTCAAGGTACTCTGTCACGACTGGAGAGTGATTCTGTGAATTCCCGAAACAGGGAAACCACAAGTTGTACTCAGCAAGTAATGGTAATAACTAGAACAGAAACAGCGTGAAATATGTAGGGCAAATGCCATCGATCAGCTAAAACACCAGCACGTGCACTGCACTATTTTCAATCAAATCAGACCCCTACGGTTACAATGTCCGTTAGAGGTGACACGTTTTGGTAAATTATGGTGATAACCCAATTATTGAATGAGAATTTGATGTCATGGATGATAATACAGCAACTTTGATCGGATCCAATCATGTTGCTATCACTCGAGTTCTGGCCTCGCGAGATGTATTCCCTCCATAAGCCGCCTTCCTTCGGGTTGATCTAACATATTTTTGATTTCAAAGAGAGTGGCTGAAATATTCCTTGAGGAACGTTTGAGCAAAAGTTTAAGTCTTTCACTTTCGAGGCGCATACTACATTAAGCATAGACCCTTGAGTCTCGCTTCAGAGTCTATTTACGTACGTCTAGGTACGTAAGTAAGACTATATCATGATTTTCCATCATTCTATACTTGTTATATCATCCAACAGGCGGTTAGTAACCACCGCATTACTGTAAGTCAAATAAAAGAAGAGTCTTATAGAAATTACCAGGTCAAGTCAGGGTCTCTGCTCACCTTCTTCCGATTTCAGATCTGGAGGTTTCAGTTGGTCGGTCTTGTCCGGATCTTGAACTCGCCATCGTTTGAATGTCCTAATGTGGGCAACTTGCTTCAGCGACGGCAATATCATTGCTTCCCGAACCTCTTATGCAAATACCTATGAATACCGATGACGTAAGCGCGTTCATACATTTTCACTTGATGTTATGAAATTCGAACCAATGTATTCTGAATGAATCAGTATTAGTTTACTTCAATTACTGGAATGATTTTCATGCACAGAGGAGTCTGGTTTGAGAGAGAGAGAGAGAGAGAGAGAGAGAGAGAGATTATTCCTAAGGGTTATTATTTGTTGTCGAAATAGATGACGATATCTAATCAGCACGAAATAAAGTAAATTAAGGTAGTATGAGTCGCGAAAGTGAAAGTCTTAATTTTTTCTCAAACTTTGCTTAGGGAACATTTCAACCATTCTCTTTCAAAATTAGGTCTAAAACTCGGGGGTCAGGCCGAACAAAATAACTGTGCTGTTCCGATAACCCGATCTACCCTATTCTTTACCTGCCGACCCTAAACTTTTTAGAGCTACCTAAATACGGAAAAAAGAAGAAAAAACCCGTAAGATCACGCGTTCGTTACTTAGCATTTGATTTTCACTTGAACGAGGATGTCGTTTATGTTTTTATTCCTTTTATATGTATGATACATTTTTTCTGGAAATGTTGTGAAATATTTTGGAAAAAATACTGCCGACTTACCTACCCTATTTTTGAAAGCCATGTTATCGGAACAGCACAATTTATTTTTTTGGCCTCACACTGCAAATTTTGGTACTAGAGAAACAAATTACCCAAGATTTACAGATATTTGAAATTCAAAATGGCCGCCATCCCTGTGTTAACTCTATGGAGAAAAATAAAATTTTCGATTTTCGAAAAACAAATGTGGTGAAAAGTTTTCTTACACCAAGAGATTTAAAATGGGCCCCCATAAGTACTACGTCAAAACTGTCAAAGTTTGAGAGTCCGAACGTCTGTCCCCGAGGCGCATTCAACCTTAAAGGGATACAGTCTTCGGAACTGCGCTCAAAGGTCGTATGGGACCATACGACCGATGTAAACACTGTATCCAAGGTACGATGGTGGATGATGAAAGTTAAAACAAGTCTTGTAACCTCCACAAATGTAATAATCTCCACAAATGTAATATCAACCACAATTGTAATAAAATCAACCACAAATGTAATAAAATAGTCAACCATAAATGTAACAACCCGCAAACCACAAATGTATAAACAAATTAACCATAAATGTAATAAAACTCAACCATAAATGTAATAAACTTGAACTTGCATATGTGATCATTTGTTTATCAATGCCCTGAGTAAATAATAACTTTAATAAGACTAGTGTAATGTTATTGCATACTTTCCTGAAACTAGGTTTCCTTTCTGAAACACAGAATAGAATACTTTGAGAACGCTATCAGAAAACGGCGAGGTACTGATCAAACCGTTAGATAATGGAAGTGGAACAGCAGTTCTAGACACTGATAATTACATAATAAGGAAGCGTCAAAATAACTCGTCAACCAGTGATACCACACAAAGTTTATGACAGATGACTCATAACAAATAACAGAGAAATATAAAACCTTATAACAGAAACTTACGACACAAAACATGTTGACGAGAACATATATTTCAATCTAGTAAAAAACAATACGAACACTACCTTGAACACAGTAGAACAAAATTAGACATCCTGGCATCCCTAGTGAAGGAACAAACTTCAAGTGGGACAACATAGGAATACAGACAATCTATCGATTATTCTACACAATTTATCCACTGAAGACGAATTTGAGGCAATTGATTTAGAAAGTACGGCAATTTTCGAAAAAACGGCGTTAAAGGATCGTAGTGTTATACAGTCTTCCCCACTCTGGAGTAGAGACTGCACTGACGTTCAGATTACAGCTGTGTCTCGCCATGACCAATCAGTTCTGTACACAAAACAGGGAAACGTAAAATACACTTTCAAATATGCAAAACACACTAAACGCAAACAATTAAGAAATGAATAATGTGTGGAGTTGCTTTCCTTATTACATAGATAAATATTTAAGGGCTAATTCCTCAATTGCAACGACAAAATAGATTTATTACATTTATGGTTGACAAGTATTACATTTATGGGTGATTTTTTTATTACATTTATGGTTACCATTTATTACATTTGTGGTTGGTGTTTTTATTACATTTATGGTTGATTTTTGTTACATTTATGGGCGATATTACATTTGTGGTGCATTTTATTACAATTGTGGTTGATATTACATTTGTGGAGATTATTACATTTGTGGAGGTTACAAGTCTGTCATAAGTACATCGTATGTTGCCAGCTATGATGATGAGGTGCATCTAGATATCGAGCACGAAATAACATTCTTTATAAACAAGAAACTCGCACAGGCGCAGTTCCCACGACTGTTTCCCTTTAAGTATAACCAGACGTTTGCTATTCTACTTTTAAGGTGGAATACGCCTCGGAAACAGATGTTCGGTCTCTCAAATTTTTACAATAATTTTCCGATCTGCCACTTTTAATGGTTCATTTTAAAGATTTTTAAGTAAGCAAAGTCTTAATTTAGTGCTTATCGAAAATTTCATTATTTTTTAACAGAGATAGCGGTCATTTTTAACGTCAAATATTATAGATGGTAAATGTTAAGGTTAAATGTTCACTTTTTTGTAAAGGATATAACTCTGTGTGACGACTTGACAAAAAGTTATGAAACTTGCCATAAATGTTGATGATACAAAGATATCACTGTAGTTAAAGTTATTTAGCGATTCCTGTCGGCCGCTATTTGCACAATTAAAGATATTTTTAAATAACTCTGTGTATCAACGGTTGCTTAGTCAAAATTTTGATGACATTCGGTACATATATTGCTAATAATAACATAAGGTATACCTTACTGGTGCGTTTGTTGTTGACCTTTTCAAAGTTAATCCGGTGATAATCTGGTGACAGCGTCCACAGATTAGTAATTTACCATTGCTTGCTTTGGCGAATTAGGCAATCAAACGCATCAGATAATAGATGCAGCATAAACTTCGCTTACGATTGTAAAAGGACAAATATGTGACAAAGTGACGCTGTCGGAGAAAAAGAAATCGTTACAAAACCAGTGCTATAAGACCAAGACACCAAAGGTTGGCAGTATAATGTTTATTGGCAATACATATCATTGTCAAACGTATTAAAATAAACCATAGCAAGAAGAAACCTGTGCAGAGACCAAGACACCCCAACCCCGCCCCTGCCCCTGGGGACGGTCATTTCTACAACACCCTATGCCTTGACGTACAATCTGTCCTTGCCAGATGAGTCAGAGTAAGTATATGTCAGAGTACTAATGGATGCGAATTAAGACCTAATTCTCTAAACTGTGTTCTCCACAGGGAATACTACCCATATCCTGTATTTAATGTTGCTGACCACTTTTGTGGCCTGCGGGTCTGAAAGCTTATAGAAGTCAATCCTGCGCTAATCCTTTAGGTAAAAGAAAGCTTCTAACACCGTCACAGAGTTCTGCCTCTTGTGACAAATGGTAATGACAGTCTCTCTCTCTCTCTCTCTCTCTCTCTCTCTCTCTCTCTCTCTCTCTCTCTCTCTCTCTCTCTCTCTCTCTCCTCCTCTCTCTCTCCTCTTCTCTCTCTCTCTCTCCTCTCTCTCTCTCCCCCCCCCCGCCGATAAACTTTGAAAATCTTCACGGGGTTAAATAGTGCTCAATACCTGTTTTGGCAGAGCATTTTACTGTAAAAATTGATGACAAGTTGAAATCAGAATTTGGGCGTTACTCAGTTTCAGGCTACGACATTCGTCCTCTGTAGCGATCATGAGACGAATTGTTCAACTAATCTTATCCTAGCAACGGAAACATTCGTCGGAAGATAAGATCTGTAAAACAATTTTGAAAACTGATTTTGAAAGAGAATGGTTGAAAGATTCCTTTAGGAAAGTTTGAGCAATAGTTTAAGTCTTTCATTTTCGAGGCGCATACTACCTTAAGATGATTTTTAATAGAGTGGGAAGGAAACTGTATCATAAAACAACGAAAATTGTGGAAAGTGCATTGAAAGTTAAAAGAAACGGAACTGGAATTGAAATAATTTAATACATCCATGCACAATTGCCTAAAGTTACTGGATAACTTTTGTCTCAAAGGTCCGACGCTCAGAAACTTACGCCTTTCCAGATGTCCCTCACTGATACGACGTGCACGTGACAAACTCAGCTTCCGAATAAATGAAGTCATAAATCCTGATGTACTTGACTTATTCAAAACTTCGTTTTCCAGAACGTTTGCTCGCTGATGTTCCATCGACAACGATGATATGTGCGGCCGAACGCTATTGGTCTGACAACTTTGACGATGCGATGTTCATTTAACCGCCTGGATATTTAGCATATTTCTATATATATAATGCACACGGCGTGCCCACACACATTTAAGACACGTTGGTTGCAACCTGCTCACGCAAACTCTTTGGCAAGATGTACAAGAACGAGACGAGCTGTGCCGATGTATTCATTCAAAATTACACAGTGGCAGCCAACGATTCAGACGAAAATGTGGAACTACCAACATTACCACGTGGAACTGTTCTTTCTCTAAGCATTGTTTTTGCAGCCGGTGTTTTCCTGTCTGCCGTCAGCAACGTCGTTGTTGCCTGTGTGATCATCCTAGGCAACCACAAGTCGCGGTCTTTCAATGTATTCCTGTTCAATCTGACGATTTCTGACTGGACCCTGAGCACCATCTGTCTCCCGTTTCTCTTCGAGTCGACTCTGACTGTGGAATGGAAATTCGGCGAGGTCATGTGCACTGCCGTGCCCTTGATATTGAAGGTAGGACCGCATCTCTTGCAAGAACAAAAAACCCGTTCACTAGATACGCTGTCATAAGCGTTTAGATGCTCTTACATTAAAATTTCCCCGGACATTTTAACAATAGTAATGAATTTTGTAAGGTGTAACATATATATTAAATTTTGCGAATG
The DNA here is from genome assembly GCF_041260155.1 of Ptychodera flava. Classification (NCBI taxonomy): domain Eukaryota; kingdom Metazoa; phylum Hemichordata; class Enteropneusta; family Ptychoderidae; genus Ptychodera; species Ptychodera flava. Next base: position 21,207,667 of record NC_091944.1, on the reverse strand, counting down.
TTCGGTATTGATATTATGATGATAAATTTATTTCTGCTGTCTTCATCGGCATCAATTGCATCGATATGGCGTCGCACTGACAACGATCGACGCGAGCGATTTTGTTCGAGAAAATCTGTGTGAAAATGCGTCAGCTGCACGAAACCTGTCGGCTTGATGGCAGTCACGATAACCAATATGTAACGTTCTAATAGGGCACATTCGAACATTGCTGATTGTGTTATGGTGTCTTTCTACTCATTTAACAGCGGATGACTTGACAACTGACGTAAGGTAGAACGCTTCCCGGGGACAAATATTCGGATTCTCGATTTTCTACAATTCTTTTCTGATCTACCACTTGTTTGGGCTCATTTTAAAGCTCTCGGAGAAAGAAATATTTTAATCGTCGTAACTTTTCGAAAATCCAAAATTTATTTTTTTCAAATATTGTTAAATGTTTGGTTATTTGTTTCTCAAGTCCGCAAATTTGACCCCGGGTTTAACCTTTGATGTCGTAAGCGAATTGTTGAAAGTTTCCTTTGGGAAATTTTCAGCAAATGTTTAATCTTTTCACTTTCGAGGTGCAGGTGCGTACTATCTTAAGGCTTTCAACAAGCTGTAAGCAAAAACGATCACTTCTCTTAGGCCAGGTTAATCTTATGACAGTACTTCTTGGAATAATGCACCATGTTACTCATTCAGTCCAAGTACATGACGTCCCTTGCGACTACTTAATCGCCCTCCAGATCGCAAATCCCTCAATGCCAATGAAGACTTTTTTGCTACGTATACCTTGATGTATTAGAGCTGAGCAATTAATGTCGTGAATATTGAAAGTCTTAAACTTTTGATCTAGCCCCTTTCGAGCAATGAAAGAACTATAAGTTGCATAAATGCAAAGTTTAACTGCATACCATGCGAACTGCTCGTGCAGCAGTTCCCCTTCACAAAGGCTGATTAGAACCGTACCTAGTTAAATAGAACCGACAAAATCTAAGAAGGATAAAGGTATACTGTAACCTGCTCCAATTTTGCCACAGTTACCATGGAAAGAGAAAATCTAATCAATCACAGATTTTAAGCGGGTGGCCGCTTTTTAAAAACAGCGCCCTCACATTGGCATTTTGAAAATCAAGGAACGCCCCTTTGACCACATATGGGCATTTTTAGATTACAGGTGACTGTATACCTTTAAGGCTGCATTCACAACCGCCTCTGAAGGGGGACGGGAGATTTCAGGGACAGACTTGAAAAAAATTACAACATGCCAGGGGAGATCTGAAAAAATGACATTTCAAAGGGGGACTTGGAAATTCATTGAATATCGAATTCCTTTTCAATTACCTTCTGGCACTTTCATTTCCTGCCATTTCCATTTTCAGCGCCCTTCTAGCACAAGTTTTAGGGTATATTGAACGATTTATTAATAATCCAAGCAGCCGCCTTGAGGCAAAAGATTTAGTATGTTATGATTTCTGCTTACCTAACCCCTATGTTGTGCAAAACTGTCCCCCTTAATGACTAACAGTTTTAACTTAACCTTTCAATGACAATTAGGGAGATAACTTATTTGATAACATTCTGCCATTGACAATACATTGGGTCTAAGTCAGTGTCAAACGCTCATTTCGCCGTATTTACATTTCATATTTCGAGGACTTTGACAGAATACAAACTATATAGTGTCATAAATAACAACTGCGAGCTTCAGATCAAACAACCTTTGAATAACAATTTGAGAGATAATAGGTATGTGTATTTCGTAGTTTCCTCATAAACTATAATGTATAGTGAATCAATATTTTCAGTGAAATTCCAAAATCAAATTTCTTGCACACACATGCACTTGTAACCACCTTGGTCTAATCAAGTACATTACATCAATTATCAAACATCTGTAAATACAGATTTAGCTGGTTTTCTATTGTAAAAAAATATTCATAGTTTCCCCATAGACTATAATGTATAATGTAAAATGGATCAACATTTTCAGGGAAATTCCCAAATTACATTTCTTGTACACACGTGCACTTGTAAACACCCCATGATAATCAGGTACATTTATATCAGTTATCAAATGTCTATAGATGAATAGATATTGCTAATTTATATTGAAAAATACGCGTTCTCATAGACTACCATGTAGAGTGAATCAACATTATCGATGAAATCCAAAAATCGAATTTTTTGGTACACACATGCACTTTTAACACTTACGTGAATTATCGAACATTAAGCTTACATAAATGTACAGATGTAGCTTGTTTTATAGGAAAACGTTAATAATTTGCCCAATATAGACTCCCTTGTATTAAGATTTGATATTTTTGGACGAAGCACTATATCGGCCACATTTTGCCTTCCTTTGAAGGGGGACTTCAAAATTATAGCAAGCAAGAAGGGGGACTTGAGCACATTATGAGTTTGTCAGGGGGAATTCGAAAAAATCGGAGAACTTTTTTAAGATCTCCCATTCTCCCCCCACCCCTCCCCTCAAGAGGTGTTTGATAATCCAGCTCAAATACCACTAAAATGTCAAATATGCCAACAACAGAAAAAGGAAGAAAGATTCGTACGTGATTAAAATCTATATTCCTAACAAAGAGTGAATACAAATGTCCGTACATTTTTTAATGGAACCAATTATTTCCCTTCTTAGCATTAACAATTTGGCGATGTATTAGGAACACAAAATGATTTTGTTTATTATACACATCATCAAGGAGGGCAAGTTGTGCAAAAAGTAGGAATATATTGCACAAAGACCAGTGGTACCACTGAACTGAAAGCAGCACTGAGTCTAGCTTTGAAGACCTGCTCAACACAGTCTCCTTTAATTCGTTGGTTTGTGGCAGCAATGGTACAGTGGTTCTAAGAATAGTAAAAGCCAAACCTTTTTTTCCATTTAAGGTAGAATGCGCCTCGGGGACAGATATTCGTACTCTCCAATTTTTAATATTTTTGTCTGATCTAGCACTTGAGAGGGGGCTCGTTTTGAAGCTCTTGATGAAAGAAAACTTTTCACCGGCTTAGTTTTTCGAAAATTGAAAATTTTATTTTTCCCATAGAGTTAACACAGGAATGGCGGCCATTTTGAATTTCTGAATATTCGTAAATCTTGGTCAATTTGTTTCTCTAGTGCCTAAATTTGCAAGGTGATCCCTGATTTTTATTCTTGATTTCGAAATAGAATGATTGAAATATTCCTTTAGGAAAGTTTGATTAAAAGTTTAAGACTTTCACTTTCGAGGCGCTTACTACGTTAAAAGCTGTAGTTGACGTGTATGGTATGTCGACAGTTTTGTGATGACTCTCATTGAATGTGGGTATTCACAAAGCCAACCATACCATCTATGTAATTGTATTTTTAATGCCCGAATGCGGAGGGGGGGGGTCATAAGCTTATTGGGGGACGTTGCCAGGGGTTGGAGTCAGTTTAGCGTAGGTGTTGAAAACTGGGATCATTTTTCAAAAATTTGTCAATTTGAGAAAAAGCACCGGCACCCAAATTGGTTAAAAATGACAGGTCTGTCAATTTTAATATCAAACTTTTCAAAATATTAGCAAATAAGGTCTTACCTTTTTCTGGAATAAATATCTCAAGGATTTTGCCACACTATGAAATCTAATAAAGTTTGAAAGGTCTTCGCTGTTGCATTGGATAGTCTTGGTTTTCACATCTTTGGAGTTAGTATAGTTCTTGCCCGATTCACGAACGCCTTGTTCGGTCCAAGAGCTAACTCTCACTGCTGTCTTATTTACCGAAGACATTTGGAAGAAATTTTTCTGAGAAATTTCTCTGAGTTGCGTTAAGCATGCACAGAAATTCGTCGGTTTCACGTAGTTCTTAAACAACAACAACAACAACAACAACTACAACAACAACAAACCCAATATTTGCCTTGACCAAACTAGTTTTTCACCGAAACATACATGTACCTATCGGACTGACGGATAATATATTACGTCTTTCGCATATATCGGTGTAGCATTGATACATGTAATATCAACAGTATCATTGACGGACAAAGCGAATTTTAGTTCTGTTAAAGCAGTGAGAAGAAAACTGTTATCAGCGTGTAAACATGTTTCGTTCAGCATTACATATGATCTATAGTCTCCACATCATGGCATCATGGAGTCATCACACTCCTTTGGTAGCTCCATGATGGCATACACATACAAAGGATAATGGCAAGATATTATGTCCATTCAGATTGTCTTTTACAAGGTTTGGCGTACATTCAGCCTAAGCTAAATATATGCTGTGGCTTTGCATGCAGCTGGCCTCATATGGAGTGATGTTGTCGAGAACACAATAAAAAATTGCTATGATTTTTAGCCTTAACGTATAATATTGTTTGTTATGCTGCATTGCTATCTTGTGAAAATCGTGAAGTCGTCGTCAATTTTCTTGCTTGCAATAATATTTCTACAAAATCCCAGCCGGCCCAAAATGTTGTTAGAGCCGCCTAATTGCGCCTTCTGTCGGCTTCTCATAAAAATACTGATAAATTATTTACCTGTAAGAAAGAACACTTATGAACATCTGTTGTAAATACTGCTCACGAAATGGTTTTGATCTGCTGTTAGGTTGATTTGCAAATAAGATTTCACAGATCACTATGAAAGTTTGCAAGTTTACATCATTTGGAAAGAGATTGCATGAAATTCGAATAAACATCAATTATTGTCACTTCTAATAAAAACAGCAATCAACAGTGGTAATTTTGCATGTTACTGAAAGCTGTTACAACAGTGCACGTATCAGTTAGAGGGCGCTTCCGATTTGGTCCATATCAAAAAATGTACAGAATAAGTCGAAATAGTAATGCGCCAAATTTCATTCTTTTAACCCAAAGTGCACAATTCTAACAAAAATTTTGGGTTAGCAGCCTCACTACTACAGGGGATGATTTTTTCCCTAAATCTGCCGAATTCTGGATGTCATGTAAATGTTATACGTCATCAATACAAGAAATTCTATAATCAACCGTTAAAACTGGCTAGTATCATCAACCGTTAAAACTGGCTAGTAATGTAACTCAGGGATTTCAATCAAGTTGTGATGTTAAACAAAGTACAACAAGGTACCAATTTTATTTCAAATATTTCTGAATTAGCTTCCACTGACAGATAGCAATCTTGTGGCTAAACCTGTAATGTTTTCTAAAAAACTCGAAATAGTATTCGTTTCATATACGATCCGTTTTTTTGCTCACGTGTGTGTCGCAGCGATGTCTGTCTGTCTGTCTGTCTTTCTGTCTGTCTGACTGTCTGTCTGTCCGTCTGTCCGTCTGTCTATCTGTCTGTCTGTGTACTCAATATCTCAAAAACGGTTCATCAGATCAGAACCAATTCTGGTACATAGATTTAGTTTGCAAATGGGAAGAATTGATTAGTTTTTGGTGGGTGTGGCTTGCTTACTTTTTGCTCATTTGCATAAGTAATGATTGTAGAAAAAACGGATATATATTGACAACAGCTGCACACAATTTGATGAGATTCGCTACAAATGTTGATCACACGAAGATATATCAGCTCTGAAAGATATTAAGGGGTGACATAAAAAATAATAGATAATTTGCATATTTAATGAACTTTTTATTAGGGATATGTATCTGATTTGACTTGATCAAAATTGACAATACTTGGTATGTATATTGAAAATATTATGATTTGACATGATTGAAAGTCATTAAGCATTTTTACTCCATCAAACTCTTAATTTGCATATTTAATGAACTTTTGAAATTAGGGATATTTATTTGAATTGAGTTAAACAAACTTGATGAGACTTGCTATGTACATTAAAGATACTATGATATAACATTTTTGAAAGTCATTAAGCATTTTTACTTCAGCCAAATACTTATTTAAATATTTGATAAACTTTCCTAATTAGATATATATATCTGAATTGACTTGACCAAAGTTGATGAAACTTGCTATGTACATTGAAGATACTATGATATAAGATTATTGAAAGTCATTAAGCAGTTTCACTTCAGCCAATTCCTTATTTACATATTTAATGAACTTCACTAATTAGGGATATATATCTGAATTGACTAGACTGAAGTTCATGAATCTTGCTACATATATTGAAGATACTATAAAACAACATTATTGAAAGTCATTAAACTTTTTTATTTCAGCCAATTCCTAATTTGCATATTTAATGAACTTTCCTAATTAGGGATATTTATCTGTATTGACTAGACCAAATTTGACGAAACTTGCTATGTACATTAAAGATACTATGATACAACATTGAAAGTCATTAAGCATTTTTACTTTAGTCAATTCCTTATTTGCAAATTTAATGAACTTTCCTAATTAAGGATATTTATCTGTCTTGACTAGACCAAAGTTGACGAATTGCTTTTTACACTAAAGATACTATGATACCACATTATTTAAAGTCATTTAACATTTTTACTTCAGCCAATTCCTAACTTGCATATTTAATGAGAACATTTCAGTCAATTTCTAATTTGCATATTTTAATGAACTTTCCTGATTGGGGATATATACCTAGCTTTAGAATTAATCTGTGGTGAATATTATTCATTATGTTGATCATAACACTTTCAATGAAGTTGCAAACATGTGGCAAAGGTTCAAATTTACACATAACTGCAATATAATGAAACACATGAGCATTTTCAGTTCATATCTGGGGTTTTTTGGGGGGGTTGTTTGGTATCACAGACTACAGACTGGTCACAAAACCGTCTTGATAAATTATGCCGTTGCAGAAAGTGGAATCGTTTTGCGTAAACTAAGAAAACAAAGTTGACAAACTTGAACATGCGCAAGAGCTGTGGTGCACATATTGACTTGCTTGAGGGTAAAAACATATGAATATTGCCCGAGGGCCTGAGAGTAAGCCCTAACCAGTTTGTTTCATCAGGCAGTAGGCCGAGGGATATGGCCTGTTCTTGGGGTGACTCTCGGGCCTGAGGAAAAACAAACACTGTTACCCGAATATGACCCCTGATTAAAATTCTTGACCATAAAAGAATAAGTATATTTTTATAGATTCCTTCGAGATAGTACGAGGTTGATTTTAAAAGTTATATAAAACCTTTCGAGTGGCCCGTTTCCTTGATTAATCCGTTGCAATGTGCCATATTTTTGTTTTATCCGTATCAGTAAGTGCAATGCCACGCTGAAAACTTTAATGTCTTCATTGACTTAAGGTAGGTATGCGCTTCGAAAGTGAAAGACTTAAACTTGTGCTCAGACTTTCCTCAATGAAACTTTCAGCCATTCTCTTACTAAATCAAAAATAAAAATCAGGGGCCACCGTGCAAATTTTGGTACTAGAGAAACAAATAACCCAAGATTTACCGATATTTAATTCAAAATGGCCGCCATCCCTGTGTTAACTCTATGGGAAAAATAAAATTTCCTGAAAATATAAGACGGTTAAAAGTTTTCTTACACCAAAAGCTTTAAAATGAACCCTCACAAGTGCTACATCAGAAAAGAATTGTAAAAGTTTAAGAGTCCGAATGTCTGTCTCCGAGGCGCGTTCTACCTTAAGGTGGATACAGTTTAGAACGATCATTCTAGTAGCGATAAATTCTCATTGAAAATGTAATATTTTGTAACCATCAGTCTAACAGCTCCAAACAGAAAGTTCACATTGCCCGAGCTTATTATTTTTCCGATTTGGTTTTGAGTGTGATGTCAACATCCATGAGGAAGAAGATACAATATTACTTCCACTGAGTTTCTGTTGCGCAGTGCTCGTTTGCGCGTATGAAGTCAGTTATGAACGTCTGTCCATGCGAGCGCGTCTCCCGTAACGTACTGTAATCCCCATGGCAACAATAGCTGATTACATCCACATTCCTATATTCTTTACGACTAGGCATTCATTCTGTGTCATATACTCCGTTAATGTTACAACGATATCTGTCTCTTCATTACTTAATAGCCAGTCAACCGTTTTACGTTTTAGAAATAAGCTTATGTGCCCAATCCAAATGACAGTGAACAAATCACAGCTTTATAATTCTTCGAAGACGAATAAAATTAACGACATAAAATTGAAGGGTAGGGTATCCTTACTTCCATGGAATCTCGATATAAGTAAACGATCACCACATCAATTTCCCATCATTCATCTTATCTGATATGTTCTACTGTTACAAAGAAAATGACAATCCCTTTTATTTTAAGTAGTTTTCGAGAAAGCTGGAACTCATCATGCTCCCTGTAAATTTCAAATCAGGTTTCACAGATCGCAAGTGTATTCAGTTTGATGGCAATTTGGATAGACAGGAATCGCGCCGTAATGCATCCCTGGGTCTCCGAGATCTCAACGCTGAAGAAAGTCTGCGCAGTTTTGCTGATATGGTCGCTGGCCTTCCTCATTGCCTGCCCCAAGTTGAAGTTCATGAAGACTGTCGACCTGCCTGTGAACGGAGAGCTGTTGCACTTCTGCACGGAGGTCTGGCCGGCAGCGGAGAGCCTCGACTTCAAGTTAATATACATCTGGGCTTTGTTCATTGTGACCTATGTCGTACCTATGGTAACTCTGTTCGGATGTTATCTAAGGATGGGTATGAAGTTGCTAAGAGACGAAATTCCTGGGTTAGCGGACGAAAGACGAAATACACTGCAAAGGCGAGCTAAACGAAAGGTATTTGAAAGATTTCCACGCTCCTTCAAAAGACCAAATGTCAGTAAAAAGTTGTTGCTATTATAGAAACGAACGCACTCTTAAAGTAAGACTATAGAAATTTACAGAGAAAAATTCCTTGGGATAACTCAAATTATCTATGATTGTAAATAGCATACATAGGGCTGTAGCCACCATTCATTAACTCGACAGGATATGCATGAGTTACCAAACAAAGACTCTGCATTATAAATACCTGTGGACATATAATGGTAACATTTATGTTAAAAAAGAACAAGATGCGGTTTCAATTGTCATCAGAAATGAAACAGATTTGATCAAAATAAAGTAAGTTATAAAAATTAAAATGGTTTTTAATCCCATCCTCCATTTTACTTCGATAATCAACCATGCAGTTACCAGACACAAATGTTTTTTGAAGTATCTAGTGGCACCTACAATATTTCAGATTTCAATGACAAATTCTCAAATAGAAACCGCGTACTTTCAGTTTCACATGTAAATATTAGATCCTTGAGTAAAAACTTTGATGATTTCCGTTACGTATTTGAAGATAGTATTAATAACAAATTTAAGGTTATAGCCCTGACTGAAGTTTGGCAAATCCATAACAAGGACATGTACAATATCCAAGACTATGCCTTGGAATTGAGATGCAGAGATCATGGTAGAGGTGGCGGGGTGGGAGTGTATGTGCACTCTTCCTTGCAGTATACTGTACTTGATGATTTTTCTGTCCCAAATGCCGAGTCACTATGGTTAAAATTTGTTGAGAAAGGAAAAGAGTATGTTCTTGGTATTATTTATAGGCCACCTAGTGATAATGAAGTCTCATTTATTGATGGACTTGAGAATGTATTGTGTAATATCAATCGTAAATATCATGGTTGTATCTTAGTTGGCGACTTCAACATCGATATATGTCAGTGTTCTAACATTTCTCACAAGCTTTTGGACACTCTTACTTGTTTAAATTATACACAAGTTGTTAAACACCCAACTCGTGTCACCCGTACCTCCCAAACTATTATTGACCATATTTACACAAATTTATGTGACAGACGTATTGATGCTGGAGTTATAATTGTTGCCGACATGTCTGATCATTTTCCAGTTTTTGTATTTTTTAATAATTTCTGTACGCCGACATCGGACGGCAATAATAATTTTTCCAGGGATTTATCAAAGTACAACAAAGACGCCTTTAGTAATGATCTTAAAGCAGAAACATGGGAAGATGTTCTAGTCTGCCATGGGGACGTCAATGACGCATATCAAATTTTTAGTACAAAATTTCTCAATGTTGTTTCAAAACATGCACCTTTAAAGTCTAGTCACAAAGTTAAGAAAACAAAACGCAAACCTTGGATCACATCTGGTATTAGAAAATCAATAAATATAAAACACAAAATGTATAATAAATTGATTAAAAATGAATTTAAAGAACCGTTATTGAGTCATTATAAAAAGTATAGAAACATCCTGACTAATATTCTTAAAAAGGCCAAAAAATATTACTACACAAATCTTCTTAGGGCTAATCAAAGTAATAGTAAAGAGATGTGGGAAGTGATTAATGAAATTTTAGGTAAACAGAAATGTAAGAAATTGAACATCCCACACCAAATTAAAGTTGTTTCAGGTGATCAAACATTAACATATTCTCATTTACATGACATAGCCGAACAATTTAATAATTTTTTTGTCCACATAGGTGAAAACCTTGCTAGCAAGATAGATGCCACGACGAAACCCATGGCAGATTTTAAAACCTATTTGAAGAGTCCCAACCCATATTCTTTTTTTCTTCGCCCTGTAACTGAAAATGATGTTAGGAACACGATTGCTTCACTTGATATTGGGAAGGCAACTGGTCATGACAATATTAATGTTAGATTTGTAAAAGATGCCATGAACGAAATTTCATTGCCGTTATGTCATATCATAAATTTGTCTTTCTCGCGGGGACAATTTCCTGACGAGTTAAAAATAGCTAAGGTTTTGCCTATTTACAAAAGGGTCATGTGGAAGATTTGGGAAATTACAGACCTATTTCAATTCTACCAGTTTTTAGTAAAGTTTTAGAAAAAATCGTTAATAAACAGATTCTGTATTTTCTTGATAAACATAACATAATATATGATCACCAGTATGGTTTCCGTACACGTTATAGTACTAAACTTTCACTAATCAGCCTATCCCAGTATCTCCTTGATGAAATTGACAAAGGAAATCCCACCTTAGGTTTATTTATAGACTTCTCAAAAGCCTTTGACACTATAAATCACAGTATTTTGCTCTCCAAATTAGAGTATTACGGTGTCAGAGGTTTACCTCGTCAATGGATTCAAAGTTATTTGTCTTCCAGGAGTCAGTTTGTTAGCATCAACGGTGTACAGTCTCATAATATGAATATAAATTGCGGTGTTCCCCAAGGTTCGATTTTAGGGCCAACTCTTTTTCTCATTTACATAAATGATATCCCCAAGTCGTCTGACAATTTTGATTTCAGACTGTATGCAGACGATTCAAATCTCTTCCACACAATTAGACACAAGTCCAATCTCATTAATTTAACCGATGTTAATGGAAATTTAGCAAATGTGACTAACTGGTGTGATGCTAACAAACTGACCATAAACTCCACAAAAACGAACTTCACAATTATAAAAAGTAGTAGAAAAAACCTGTCATGTAATGGGTCCCTCGTTTTGAAGGATCAAATAATCGATAAAGTTGATTGTGCGTCATTTGTAGGGGTAATTGTGGACAGTAATCTCTCTTGGAAACACCATATTACACATGTACGAACGAAAATTAGCAAACTGACAGGTGTGTTTTTGAAACTACGCCATACTGTGCCACAGTCTACCCTTGTACTATTATATAATGCCTTTGTCCTTCCTCACATTATGTATGGTCTAGAGGTATGGGGAAACACATGTCCCACATACTTGAATGACATTTTTTTAATACAAAAGAAGCTAGTCCGCATCATGACCTTTAGTACTTGGACAGCACACTCAGCACCACTTTTCAAGAAACTAGGTATACTTGACATTTTCAAACAACATAAATTACAACTCGCACTTTTCGTACACGATGCTTTGAATTTTAGGCTACCAGATACCTTTTTAGACTTTTTCACCCCTATCACACATGTGTACAGTACAAGGCAAAATGTTCGGAAAGACTTAGCCATACCAAAAGTCAGACACAAAGCAGGTCAATTTACAGTTAAGTATGCTGCAACGAAGTTGTGGAACAGCATACCTTGCAGTATAAGAGACATAAAAAATAGACATCAATTTAAACGGCAATATAAAATGTATCTCCAGTCATCAAATTAGCCAGTCATGCATTGTTTTCATGTTCATTCTAAGTTAACTTTATTTTCGGTGATAGTTTTTTCTGTTTCTCTCGAAAATTGTGATGTTATTTCCAGGTTATTTTTCTTTCTCTTCTGTTACCAATTGATATCTTTATTTGTAACGATAATTCCTGAAGCAGAATTCTTTTGATAATTTTATATTAATATAATTTGATTTATTTGTAATGATTACGTTTCTGTATTACATTTAGTGAACAGTTTTGCCCAGAATATTATTAAGAATATAATTGTTTTCTTTTGTATAAGGAGATGGACTTGACTAGTTGCTAGACAACTATTTTCCTTTCTCCTTTTCCCCTTTTCTCAATGTTTTGTCACAAAGTGTTTGTTTGTATTTGTTTTGCTTTTGATTCTGGGAATAAATATATATATTTTATTTCCTTCGGCCCGCAGCTGTCAGAAACATCAATCTGTTTCATCTTCCGATGAATATCTGGATATTTGACATTATTGTTAGTCATTCGGTATGTAAATTTCACTCAGAAATTTATTTCTGAAAGGCCCTTTAGAGAAATTGTAAATTTCGAATCATAGTAGAGACGAACAAAGGGTAGCCATGTTGTAGAGTTTTCTAGACTAAACATTATCATCAAATGAGCAAAAGCTTATATTTTCATTTCTTGTAAGTACCCATGTGCTGAGATAAAAAAGTATAATATGATAAAACTTTTGCATTTCAGGGTTAAAATATTATAAGTAAATGAAACAACAGCTGAATCCGGGAATTTAAATAATATTTTTCATTTTATATTTGCCTTCTACTCGTTCCTGTAGGCTTTCAGAACTTTGGTGTCCGTCATCATCCTGTTTGCAGTGTGCTGGTTGCCAAGCAACTTGTACAACCTCGTGTTGATTTCCTACAAAAGCAGTTTCTTCAAAACCCGCCAGCAGCTGACCATGACCTTGCGTGCCTGTTTGTTCATATGGATCGTCTTGTCTGATGCGGTCATTAACCCCTTCGTGTACATGTTTCTGAGTGATAGATTTGCGGTAAGAACTGCTCACGACCATATTTCTTCAACTTTTGGCGGGCATTTGTTCAAAATACGACGGGGTGATAAACAAACTAGTATTGCCTTGTCATGGGGGCTGTAACCGCTGTTACCAAACATTTTATTTCCTTCGGCCCGCAGCTGTCGGAAACACCGATCTCTTTCAAGTAGACCTACCTCACATCTACAGTGGTAATAAAACGGGCCGTTGCTATAGTCCGAATACAGGTCAAGAAATATTTCTTTTATTACACATCACGTGGTCGTGCTGATTTAACGCCATGATTGCACTTTCAAGTACTCACTGCAACAACATATCTTGAAACGTGTTCGCTTGACAAGCTCTTATTGCGGTCGTCAAGGACACAATATCTTAAGGTAGAATGCGCCTGGGGGACAGAAATTGACCCCTCAAACCTTTACAATTCTTTTCTGATATACCATTCGTGGGGGTTCATTTGAAAGCTCTCTGTGTAAGAAAACTGTAGCTTTTTACAGTCTTACTTCTTCCAAAATCGAAATTTTTTCCCTATACAGTCAACACAGGGATGGCAGCCATTTTGAATTTCAAATATCGGTAAATCTTGGGTAATTTATTCCTCCACTACCAAAATTTTCATGATGAACCCCGATCTTTATTCTTCATTTTGAAAGAGAATTTTCGAAAGAGTCCTCGAGGAAAGTTCGTGCAAAAGTTTAAGTCTTTCACAATCGAGGCCCATACTACCTTAATATACAGCTGTGCAACACACTCGTCGACATTCCACATGACAACCTTGTTTTACTAGAATCGTTGTTATCGGCCGAGTTCTTCCACTTTCTGTGCTAAGTGAACGTAAAATTTCGCCCTATTCATTAAGAGCTCCTTCTCGGTAGTCGGAAAGTCAATTACTTGAGTTTCGCGCATTAATACGATCTTCGGGTTGATTTCATTTCAAATGAATTCGTCTTATACCGTTTTGATGGTAGGTGGCTTGGAAGTTCAACTGGTGAAAATGTGTTATCGTTACTTTCTTGTACTGGCATTTACCGACCATCTTGCGTTGTCTTAATGTGTAACGCTTGTTCATATTGACACTCCTTGTAACTCTGACCTAGAAAATATAAAACCTTTGTGAAGGCAATTAAACTCATCCATTCCTGTTTATTTGTCTTTTCGCTGATTGGTCGACTCATGCGTATTGAGTCAAGGGTTGCCGTTTTTGCACTATGTGCGCGGCGGCGAAGTTGACGAGATAAGATAAGAGATGTACGGGCGCCCTCATTGTAATGCAGTATTTCAGGTAGATATACCCCCCCCCAGCCCCCGTGATGTGACGAAGCCATATAACCAGACGCTCAGAAATTATCAAAACTGTACATCATAACATCGACCGTGAAAAGTTTCCCTGCACTTTAAAATGGAATTTCCAATCTTTTCCAGAACTCATAGGCTCTGCCTGAAACTGTATTGAATGCGCCGCGGGGAGAGATATGAGTGTAGTGTAAAAAATTACTAGTTATAGTTTGTTGCTGTCACAATCTGTGAAATATATCGACTCCGATAAATGCATACATACCTGTTCAATCACCATGCAGTTGTTAAGTGTCTGAAGGCAGCGCCCGCCATTGATGAAGGCGAATCAGATCAGTTCAAATCGAGAGCGTTTGCCAGGGAAGTTACTATTCCTTCGGTTGTTTGAATCAATAACTGGGGTAGTAGCAGTTATGTTGCGTTACGGTGAAGTCAGTGTGCCTAGGCTAGAAAGCGACTGTCCATTCAATCAGGCGATTTGTTTCAGTCGATTTATATTCATTCGAGGTGCAGTAACAATTCAGCTTGGCTAAAATATATCGCATTAATGAAGTTAACAAAGGTGTGAAGGGACTATTCATCTGATTTCACTGTTAGTAAAATGTACCGACCATTGAGTAATGACACTGAATATGGACTTCAAATCAGGCACAGTTGCTGCAGTTGCGGAACATAGACCACTTATTAATTTCCTATAGGCCACCACAGTAGCGTTGAGCTCAGTTTTCCTCCTTTAAAACATTCAGCGACACGACCCGTCTTGACAAGTGTTAGGTCAATGTGTGGGCAAGTCCATGGACATTTTAGTTGATGATGAAAAAAGCGCCCTCAGTGGTGTTTTTGGCCAAATTCAGGCTCATTGTTATGATTTCCATGGGCCTTATAACAGAATGCTAAAGCCATCTTTCACAACAATCTACATTTTGATTCAAGCAGGTAATTGTCGTTACAAAATACTGCAATTAAAGTTCAAACCAAACAAGAATCCATGCAGGTATCAAAACTTTAAGGTCCGCACTACTTTTTACCCGAACTATAGGGTAACGAATCCGGAAGTTAATTAGTGGTCTTGATCCAGTTTCTGAAGGCACTGCGTCCGCCATTACCAAAGGCAGGTCAGCTACATTCAAATCAAGTATGTTTTGCCTGGGAATGACAGTATTATTATCATAATAGTTGTTGTTGTTGTTGTTGTTGTTGATGTTGTTGTTGTTATTGTTGTGCTTTAAAATATTGGGTACATGTATTTTGCAGAGAGAAGTCGAACGTTTAAGGATAACCTGCCTGCGACTTGGAAGAAGGGAAAGTGATGACGTAAGTGGTGCTTCGTATACACGACGGCGCTCACGCTCTGGAACGTTGAGTGTGCGAAGTCTGACTACAACATCCGGGAGATCAAATGGAGCGACACTGGTTTATACGAGAAGGGAGCAAAACGGTTTGACGAATTCTCAAGGGCATCGCTGAAGATACGGAAAACTAATTTGACGCGATGCGTGACCTAGCTGAGTTCGATTTTTCTAGCTAGTAAGTACCGTGGACGAAAACAACAACTCTCAGTACAGTTTAAATTTCGCGCTACTGTTAAAATTTCTCTACTGTTTCAAATTTCGCTCTACTATTAAAAATATTTAACTGTAGACAGAAGTTTGAAACAGAGCGAAGAGCGTCTCCGAGGCTAGTAGAGCGATAGAGCGAAATTTGAAACAGTACGGAGAAATGTCGTTTTATTAAGACAGCGGGCGACGATCAAGGACATTCCAGAAAAAAATAGAGTAGGGACCAAGAATTGCAGATGCAAATTATACAGACCGGATTCTGTTTCTGCCAGGCATATCTTGCGCGTCAAAAGGAAACTATCAGGACGGTCGTACAACAGCGTGTAGTGAAGGTACCGCGCTTCAACAAAAGCAAAAAGTACTTAGGTGATCTTCTGTGGTACTGGAAGAGGAATTTCTAATATTTTCGTAGAATCGATTGACACACCACTGGTTGGTTTGTCTCTAAATGTGAGATGTTTAGAATTATGTGATTTGATATATGTGGTTATTGTGGATGTCTCTTCTCTTGATGTATATTTAAAAATGCGTATAGTGTTATATTTTCACCATTTTTGTTTTATACAACAAGATGTGTATTTTCCTACTATTTTTTCCCTAAGCATATTGAAATACCCAGTATTATTCATACCCACTGTAATGCATTTTGTACAGTATACAATACCATGATCAGGTTACTCCGGGCTTAGATTAACTTATAAACAATAATACGTGACATTTTACAGACAGAACTCATTTCGATATGAAAACACTGCACCATAACAGTAGGGCGGCTTAGAAATATATAAAAAGTCTTATATTTTAAATGTTTACATATGTAGTGAACTTTTGAAAAAATATTTATTTAATATTTATATTTTATAAGGTATATATAGTGTTTGTCCATTGTAAATTTAACATTTAATTGTATGCAGTGCACTTATGGAAATTATATATTTAATATGTATATTTCATAGGGAAATATATATTAAGTGTTTGTCTGTCGTAAATTTAACTACGGGTCATTCTGTTGTTGCCAAAGATGTAGTGACTACGATGCAGAATGTGATCATATAGCTTTTTTTTCCAAGTATGAGAACCCTTAGATATCGTCAAGTCACAAAAGATAATCTTGAACCCCACTGCCGACGTTATAGGTGGCTAATAACTCTCAACATATTTTGCAAAAAAATGACTCTCATGCAAATATGCTTGATATTTCATATTAAGTGTATTTGCTTTTAAGGCGATCAAATATTCTTCGACTGGCGAACCAGAAAAGAAGGACATCTTTCAAGCAAAGCTTCTTAAAGGAGCACCATTATCTGATATGTTTTTTGGGGGAAAGCAATGGACGGAAAATACATGTGCAGTCGAGCGTTCTTCGATTCCGAGTTCACAATGGGTCACGTGGCAAAACAATATACTCCCTTAATTTTCTTGTTCCTGCAACATTCTAGGAAATGTGCTGCAAGATTCCTGGCTTTTAACTTTTCGTGAGTGAACACTCTCATATTGCGTTTGACAGTCAACTTCATCTTACAGCACAATAATGCGTAATCTATTTTACAGTACACCGCGGGTCATAACTCCCTTCGGTGACATTGGGTAAGTTTCATAAATATTATTGCAAAGATGGATGGGAGAGTCCACTGCATTCATGAAAATAAATTCTGTAATTTCTACTTCTTTGAATTTATGAGTACGTTATAAATCTTTGCTTATTACAATTTATTCTTGATTTCCCTAGAGAGGAACGATGGCATCTTGAGAAAGCCCGTCAGGGTTTTTAGACCCCCTGGCCCTGAATTTTTTTCGAGTCATCATGTTATACGTATCAACACCAGTTTTCTTGGTCTACTCAATTTAGCAAGATTATATACCCCAAGTGACGGTGTCAGCGCTGTCTGTACGTTCGTCACGTGTTTCACGAAATAACTAGTACCGGTAACAGTGCACATGGAGACATGAGTTAATCCAACACTACATTTGGTAATTGGCGAAGGAGCGGTGAAAGGGCTTTGCTTCCGCCTTTTCAATGACGAAATAAATAGTACCGATAACAAAGCACACTTGAGTCTTTACAAGCACTTACCACGCAATTCAACAACATTTTGGAACGCTTTCTAAAAACAACATGATTATTCACGAAATTGAAATACGAATAAGCCTAACGTTTCAAAAGCCACAGTTATTTGGTCAATTGTAAGACAAGTAGGTATCCAACTGGCATATTTTTTGAAGTCTGCATGACACATTAAAGAAGAGAGAACCCATGCGCAATAATATTGCGGTAATTTCGCAAAAATGCCTCATTTACTTTATTTTTAGGCGCTTTAAATAAAATTTTGTGTTTGCCGTCCGCGTGCTGGTATGTTTCCAGGAAATGTTAAGACAACAAACACTATTAAGACTAATAACACTATTACAAATAAAAATATTATTTTTCCTTAAGAAACCGAATTAAAAAGGGCTTATGTTAATACACTTGTGTTTTTTTGTCCGTGTTTGTTCGTTTCCCTGGCTGGCTAGTAGGTTTTACAACAATCCAAGAACGACAAACGAAGATTTTTCTTCCAATGGCCTCATGAAGGTCAACATGAATTTCAGAACCCAATAATTTTATGGTTGTTCATCGAGTGAAAATACGTCCTTGTGTTATTATTTGCATCATAGCTTTCCTCTGTCACAATGTTCAAATAGTGATGAAAAAATCATTTTGTTTTTATGGGGAGAATCGGTCAGAATAAATGCGAGTTCAACAGTACAAAAATGTCCTGTCTTTTATCCAATTTAATGCTTATTAATATTTAATTTCTTTCTTTTCTGAATTCCATCAAAGCTTTTGGAAAAGCTTACATTTTTATGTTATCTCTGTTGATGTACAGTCTTGTATTACATCACATTCCTGTATATTTGAATCTAAGTATATTTTTCATGATGAAAAATTACAACGAATTCGACAAATATAATGTGCGGCACGAAATAGTATTTCTAAAAGATGAGATATTTACACACTTTTATCTACAATTTGTTTTAACAGAATAATTGACAGCTAATTCTTTTTACACCGACAGCTACCGAGCGCCATTTTTTGAAAAATTTTGCGCGCCTTAGCTATCGTCTATTTCAAATTTGTAAACGAATTTCACAAAAACTTGAAGAATTCTGTAAAACCATCATTAGCCCTACATGATCAAAAGTAAGGCAACGCAAGTGCAAGTCTGTCAAATTGTTATTAAAAAATTTGAGATTCCAAATATCTGTTCCCTGGGGCGCAATTTAATCGAGCAGAATTAGAGCGACACCTGGGTTTCCCATAAATTACTTTCAAAGACAAAAGAAATAGGACCTGCAGAATGCCCTCAGTTGATTGACATGTTTAATTGTCCCTGTGGGATTGGAATTGTTGGATTTCTTTAGATGGGAATTATAACAGGCGTGTTTGGAGATTGTTCCCCAAGGTTATCGCCACATAACTGTATGTACAATGTGTTAATGATATTGTGTTAAGTTAATATTTTAAAAAGTCATGCAAACTTTGGCACCAGTCCAATACACTTAATACCAATGATGTCAAAGTAGGCCATATGTTCCCCGGATCAACAAAAAATGACAAAATGCCAGTGTATAGGCGTGCTGTGGCTAATGACAAGACGATTATGTCGTGCTATGAATTGAAACTTTCTAAGCTGGTACTTCACTTCAGAGCAACGCGAGTGAACTCTGTGTCTTAAGTCAACTCAAAATTGTGACAGGTATTAAACAAAGTGACGTGGGATGAAAACACAATTAGGCCTACAGACAGTCTAACGGAAATTCGAATTGTTTTTATGTGAACGTTTTCCCGTAGTACTCACTGAATGCACATTTCATTTACAGTGGGAATATGTGTGTGTGTTGCCAGGGTAAATAGACCATTTATCAGTCACCTTGACCTCGTACCAATCAACATTTGCGTCTCTTCTATCAATTTCAAATTTCTTTGTTATTTTAATTTGCCGAACATTGCCAATTAAGGGAATTTATGCAACATGTTTTTGTGTTTTTTACCGGTTTAGTAAAATAGCTAGCAGCCATTTTAAATTTAAACTTCGGTAAATTTTAGGTAACTCGTTTCTCTAAAACCAAACTTTGTGATCCCGATTCTTTGCTAGAATATGAAAAAGAATAGTTTTCAGGTTCCTTTAGAAATAATAAAAAAAATGTTTACAGCGTAATACCTTGAAATTAAAACTTTACTTGCAATAATGTAGAACATCTCTCCTTCAGGAAATGCACTCTCAGAATAGAATGCTACTCGGCGACAGATATTCTGACTCTCAAAATTTTGCAATACTTTAAAATTTTGCAATACTGATCTAACCACTTGGTGGGAGGGGGTGGCTCAAAATAAGCTCTTGGAGTAATTTCACTGGCTTATTTTTTTGTGAAAATCGAAAATTTATTTTTCCCTATAGAGTTAATACAGGCAACTATATTGAATTTCGTGTGTCTGTAAATATCGGGTTTATTTGTTTCTCTAGAACCAAATTTTGCCCGGTAACCGCTGATTTTGATTTTTGATTTCGGAAAGGGAATTGTTTAAAGTTTAATTCCTGCGAAAATTTTGAGGAAAAGTTCAATTCTTTTAATTTCGAGAAGCGCATTATAAATGAAGGCTCTACAACTCTTTCCCTAAAGTTACAACTCGATGACACAATCTACTTGCGACACCGATACCAATAACTAGTTAAAGGCGAGTAGATCAGACAAAACAGTAGACTATCGACAGTCCCTTATTTCTTTTCTTTTCTATTATTGGTATAGTCCCTCGCAAATACGGGGGTGGGAGGATTCGCACGTATAGCGCCGAAGGCGCGAGCGGGGATTGCCGCAGGCATAACCGCGAGTGCCGAGGGCACGAGGCCTTCGGCACTCGTGGTCATGCCTGCGGCATTCTCAGCTCAGTTATGCATACATCCTCAGTTATTTTTTATTTATTTACACTTTTACTGAGCGGCCGAGTTACTGAAATAGTAATTTTCATCGGGGCTCATACAATTTTCGAAAAATTAAAGGAAAAAAAATACATCTGTCAATACAAGAAAGCAAAAGTATACTAAAGGGAACATTTCTTTTAACATATTCTTTCAGTTTACATTTGAATGTGTACAGACTAGTCAAATTTTTCACTTCACTCGGTAATGAATTCCAAACTTTCGTGGCACGGAAATGAAAACTACGTTGTCCAGTGCCTAAAACACATCTTACGAACCCCCTCCCCACTAAATGTGCGAGAGACTATACCAATAATAGAAAAGAAAAAGCACAAGGAACTTTCGACAGTCTGACAAACCAGCAAAGTTGTCAAAAGCTTGTTTCAGATATTAGTCTTGTAACTCCCGCCCGCAAACAAAATCTCTCGCAGATTATTACAACTGCTGGATGGCGATATCACGCGCGAGCAAATACTCAGAGGCTGTTTCTGCCTAGATACAGGTGCCTATAGGTCACAGGTCATCTTCGTGTTCACGACTCACTGTGCAAATAATCAGCTGGTAAACAGTAACGGCACCAGATGTAAATCAGTCTTTTGGCCAAAAGAGCGACCGTTTCTGGTCACCGCGCGCGTCATTTCAGAACATGCGCGCTGTGGCTTTTTTTGGGGGGGGGATACTCATCAGTACAGCTACCCTTGATATCCCTGTTTGCATGTCCGAAAATGCTAAAAAGAAAAATGAATTATTATGCAGCCACTGATAAAAGACAATAACTGCTGTATCAATAGTGCCAGACCAGCATTGTTAGGAATGAAAAAGGAAGGAAAATAAGAAAAAAAGAAAAAAGAAAACCGCGTCGCCGCTTCACTTTTGCTGAATGTAAAGGGAGAGAAACAATTTTTTAACCCTTAGCTTTCAATTTTTGTACGAGTGTTTTTTGTGTTGCAAAGTTGAGTTTTAGACGCTAACAAAGCTTGCCAAGTAGAACGAGGAGAAGCCTTCTGAACAACGTGTGCGAGTGATTCGTGATCAACCAAAGTGGCCACTTACAACGAAGAATAATAACACTTCACATTGGTTTGACTCTCACGGCAGAAATACATTTTAAGGCTAGGTTTTTACATTTCTGAGCGTTTCGCCTATTTTCTTGGCGGAATTCACTGGCAAACATATGTATACTTTCAAATCTCCGGTTAGTTTACTGAAATAAAGTTAAGCGTTACTTGGTCGATATGATCGAACCCCTCTGAGCTCACGTTTCGCTACCACAGCGAACGACAGGTTTTCTCCCCGTAAAGACTTGAATGAAACCGTTCGATTTAAGTTAGAATGCGGCTTGGGGACAGATATTTGGACTCTCAAACTTTTACAATTCTTTTCTGATCTACCACTTTTGGGGATTCATTTTAAAGCTCCTCGTGTAAGAAAATTTTCCACAGTCTTAGTTTTTCGTTCTCTATAGAGTTAACATGGGAGTTGGCGGTTATTTTGAATTTCAAATATAGGTAAATCTTCGGTAATTTGTTGCTCTACTTCAAAAATTTACACGATGACCCCCAATTTTTATTCGTGATTTTGAAAGAGGAAAGTTTGAACAAAAGTTTAAGTCTTTAATTTTCGAGGCGCATGCTACTCAACATAAAATGCACAAAGCCAATGAAGTCATAAACGCCCAGAAGAAGATATGCATACACAAAACCGTGGCTTTCTCGTAGGTATTTGCATGATGAATTTTGATATCATGCACGTACATATCTCATATTTCGTAGAGTTTTAAAGTTATATCTTTGTTCTACATTTAGTGCCGTGTCTTGATATTTTGTGAATGCTGATCACGAAATATCGAGAGGCTAGAACGATTATGAGTAGTTTAAGCGGTCCGTTCTCTTCTAATTCAACCAACGCCATACAATGAGCTGGCTAGTCTCGGTTACCCAGACTTCTCTGCACTTCCGCTGTAGCACAGCGGAAGTGCTGAAGAGTCTGGGTAACCGAGACTATGAGCTGGCATATTTGAACGAATCATTAACATTCATGTTACTCCTGGCCAATCAGCGATCTGTACACATACGCCATACATGATGATGAAAAAAAAATAACTTTAAGATCATTTGTCCTTAGATCTGCAAATCGGTAACTTGTAACAGTGATGTCAGATCCGGTCCTTGCAGGAAACATGTGATAAAAGATGGATATTTTATTTAGAGGCAAACAAATGCAAAACAATCATCATCACGTGGCTAAGTAAAAAGAGTGCTTCACACACAGCGATATTTGAACGGTCGACTAGGACTGATCAAATCAGACCTAAGAGTCCGTGACCTCTGACCTCTTAAACACTAAACACTGCCACAATCTGAAATCTACAGACAAAGATAGAAAAAATCCGTCTTGGGTTGTGTGTACATTACTTTCTCTACACTTATCAGCAAACTGAAGTACGCCTCTTCAAGTACACCTCAGAGTCTACACAGTGTGTAATACAAAGCAGAATCAATACAATCGTTACTTATAGTACTGAATGTTTTTCTTCACGTACGGTATTCATGTAGAATGCACCTCGGGAACAGGCATTCGGACCCTAAAACTTTTGAAATATGCTTTAGGCCTACCACTTGTGAGGGATTTGTTTTGAAGCTTATGGTGTTAATACACTTTTCATGGTCTCAGTTTTCTGAAAATTGGGAATTTCATTTTCCTCTAATAGAGATAACTAACACAGGGATGGCGGCCATTTTGAATTTCAAATCTCGAAAATATTGGGTAATTTGTTTCTCTAATACAAAAGTTTGCAAGGTGACCCCCGACTTTTGTTCTTGATGCTGAAAAAGAACAGTTGAAAGTTTGCTTGAGGAAAGTTTAAGCGAAAATTTGAGTTTTCATTTTCGAGGTGCGAACTACCTTAACCATTCGTAAAACACGTTTGGAACTAATTTGGGAGAATTGGATTTTTGTGGGGTTTTTTTTCAAATTTCTCAAAAGTGTTGGGTGCCCTATAGCTGAGTGTTGCAATATTACAAATTACTCATAAAAACAAATGCATTACTTAAAGAGAAAAGTACATTTGCAGATTAAACCTAAATTGGTTCACTATCCAATCGTGTTGTAAGCAGTCTAACTTATACATTACTATTTTCTAATGTACATAAGTGGAAAAATTAAGAACCAAAGTTAAAACTTTCTGAAGTATATAAACTGAAGATGTTAAACTTTCATGAAAAACGTCGATCTGTGGATGCGGTGCGCAAACTTATTGCACTGTGACACATATGATTAAAGGTATACTGTCACCTGTTCCAATTTTGCCACAGTTACCATGGAAAGAGAAAATCTAACCAATCACAGATTTTAAGCGGGTGGCCGCTTTTAAAAACAGCGCCCTCACATGGGCATTTTTGAATACCAAGGAACGCCCCTTTGACCATATATGGGCACATTTAGATTACAGGTGACTGTATACCTTTAAATACTGGTTCACTTCGTGATTGACTTCGTCATGAACATGAACCTAAAAGGTCAAAGGCCCCATTTTTGTCTGAAATCAATAGAGAGTGATTTTGAATTACAAAAACTTACACATCAAAACACCTCCCTCGGATGCGGAGAGTGTGCTCTAACGTTGCTAGACTAGGTCACAAACAAATATAGACAAACTTGAAACGCAGCATGCCTTTTGTTCCATGGTCGTCTCGCTAGACTATTGGCTTTTCATATTAAAATGAGCTTCAAAGGTGTTAAACTTTTTGGAGGCTTTGTTTGTGGTTGATAATTACACGAGATTATGCGAAAAATACGACGAGATGGCATCGTACTGCCAGTCGCATAGCAACCATAGTTACTTTATGAGCTCTCAGGCCAGAAACACCGCTTCACGCCAATCAAAATATAACACGCCAGCAGTTTCATAAACATGTCCTATCTTGACGCACGTGTAAAAGACGGTATGACTGACCGTAAACCATTGAGTAAAAACAGACAGTATCGATAAAAGACTTTCAAATTTGGTTCAAACACACTCATTATATATTCATAAAAATATGAGAGGATTTTTAAAACGGTAAAACTCACTTTCCTGAAGCTCAAAACACTCCCGTTTTCGCCAGCTCATCAATTCCGCTCAGCACCACACGACAACAACAACACAAACTTTACCGAACATACTTTCGTTTAACAATTGGCGAAAATCCGAAAATTACCGAAGGATGCATGGTCGGCACTCTTCGGAAAAGAGAGGCGAGAGCAACCTGAGGCGAGGCCAACATGGATGGGTTACGTAACCGCTTTACGCCTTAAACAATACCCGTTGCGAGTCTGTCTGTCTGAGTAGGTGTATAAAAAGTATCTGACTTTGCAAAACGCATTCATAACTCGATGAAGTACAGTTTACTCACAAAACGGTGTTCCGAATCTACGAAATGATTCTCAATGTAAGTGCTGCATGCAGTATATCTTTTGTGAATAATAAATTTTCAGAAAAGTCGTAAAGTGAAGTCGTAAAATTGCCATTGTATATATTTTGCAACTCGGCGTGCATGGATATCTGCTGTTTTCAGCAAAATACTAGTAACATGTCGGTAAACGGTGCCAGTGAAAACTTTTGGCAGATAAGTAATAGTAGATGTTGCGGACCGACCATGAAAGGTGTTGTCGGTGAACGGCGGCAGCGTGACACCCGAGTGATGTCACGAGAACACTGTCAATGCAGCCACATATGTTCATCCGCAACGAAACAGTTAGTGGTGCCATACAGACAAGAACCTCTGTCGTCAAAATGCAAACATATTAATGGACTACATGATGTGCTTGATCAATTTGCGAAGAGATAATATCGGAAACAGTGGTCCTTATTCCAACGATGGAAGCGTTACAAATTGCAAAGTAGTACAATGATGTATGTATGTATGTATGTATGTATGTATGTATGTATGTATGTATGTATGTATGTATGTATGTATGTATGTATGTATGTATGTATGTATGTATGTATGTATGTATGTATGTATGCATGCATGCATGCATGCATGCATGCATGCATGTAT
Organism: Ptychodera flava; assembly: GCF_041260155.1. NCBI lineage: Eukaryota > Metazoa > Hemichordata > Enteropneusta > Ptychoderidae > Ptychodera > Ptychodera flava. The sequence continues at coordinate 21,181,793 of NC_091944.1, read as the reverse complement.
GTATGTATATATGTATGTATATATGTATGTATGTATGTGTATATGCATGTTTGTATGTGTGCATGTATTTCTGTGTTTTATATACAGTAAGCTTAGTAGTCCCTCCTGAGCGGCAGATGAGGATATCACATACGTACATACATGTACATATAAACTAGTCACGACGTTGGTTCAAGCAAAGTAAACATTTAACCTATCGCTGCTTGTCAAATTCTCAATGTTCTTTGTTTCTTAAAGTGACGCATCGTCACTACTATCTATTCTTCTAATTTCTTGAATCAGTTTTTTTGCTATTAGGTATATTACACCGGGGTTGAATCAAAATGACCTCTTTGACGAGCTAGTCAAGCTTCGCAAGCTGTATGTGGTTGACCGTGTCCTTGTGGTCGAGGGGCCTTCCCTGACGACACCCGTGCCAAGCCGCTTCAGGCAAGATAATTTGAGTCGTCTGATTTCCAACTGTAAAAAAATACAAAAATGTGAATTATTTCGACGCACTAAGAATTGTCCTTTTCGGCATTTATAAATCTGGAGATTGAAGATGCACTCAAGGGATTGTTAAATTTTCTCGACCGTTTTCAAGTTTTGGAACTTCTTTATCCTCAAACTCTAGAATATGAAGCTGACTTTTCTTGTTAGGCACTTTAAATAAAATTCTATATTTGTCGTCCGTGTGCTGGTAGGTTTTCAGAGAAAATTAAGAAAACAAACACAATATTAACACTATTACAAATAAAAATGTTATTTTTACAAAAGAAACCAACTAAAAAATTAGCTTATATTAATACACTTGTTTTTTGTCCATGTTTGGTTTTTACCCGGACTGGCTGGTAGATTTTTCAAAAATCCAAGCACGGCAAACAAAGAATTTTCTTCAAATGGCCTCATTGCAAAAGTCACTGGTGACAAACCTTCAGTTGTTTTCGTCTGAACTGTCCAGGGTACACTTAGACTACTAAAAGAAAATTCTTTGTTTGCCGTCTTTGGATTTTTGAAAAACCTACAAGTCAGCCAGGAAAAAAAAACACATAGACAAAAAACACGAGTGTATGAACATGAGATCAATTTTAATTTGGTTTCTTTTCGAAAAATAATATTTTTATTAGTGTATTAGTGTTAACATGGTGTTTGTTTTCTTAATTTTCTCTGAAAACCCTTCCGCACGTAGACGGCAAACACATAATTTTATTTAAAGCGCCTTATCTTGTGTGTGTGCTTAAACAGACAGAATCGTATTCCCACAAAAGCTACTCACGGCAAAACTCTCGCTAAGAAACATGTAGACGATGGGGTTGACCAGAGCGTCGGTTAAAACGACCCAAATATACAGACAGGCCCGAAGAGTCATGGTGAGGTCTTGGTGATTTAACAGGTAGTGTTGATTGTAGGTGATCACCACCAGATTGTACAAGTTGCCGGGGAGCCAGCACACTGCAAACAGGATGACAACGGAAACCAGGGTTCGGAAAGCCTGTCAATGCAGACGCAGAATAACAATGTCAATCTTCATAAATTACATTGCTCGCGTTTGGTTTCATCACAGAAGCTTAAGACTTTGCTTTTTGGTTTTACCGATTTATCGCTTAAGGTAAAACGCGCCTCGGGGACTGATAGTCAGACTCTCAAACTTTTACGATTCCTTTCTGATCTACTACTTGTGGGGGTTCATTTTAAAGCTCTTAGAGAAAGGAAAAACTTTCACCGGCTTAGTTTTTTTGAAAATCAAAAATTTAATTTTCCCCCGGTAGAGTTAACACAGGATATACGATCATTTTGAATTTTAAATATCGCAAAATGTTTGGTGATCTGTTTCGCTAGTTCCAAACTATGCATGGTGACCCCCAATTTTTATTGTTGATTAATTTTGGTAAGAGAATGGTGGAAAGTTTCATTCGGGAAAGTTTGAGCAAAAGTTTAAGTCTTTCACTTTCGAGGCGCATACTACCTTATAGAAGCTATAACTAATTCAAAACACCGCCGACGTCGACTACACGTCTACCATATGATGTAATTTATGCTACTACTGATTGGCTAATCAACGGCCAAAACGAAGGTCATTGCAAGACGTCACTGGTGAAGTATAGTTGAACCAATCAGAAGTGGAACAAATTACGTCATATGGTAGAATCGTTCTGCAGGCCGCATTTCATCGCGCTTTGTCTCAAAACACGGCCGATTTCTTCAAGATGACGCGAGTAACATGTTCATCGGCGTGATTTTCGAGGAGACGGTTAAATTTGTGATCCTACTTGGTATATGGGAGTGTAGTTCCGAATGTTTTGTGTGAGCGCACGGCCAGTTGACAAATCGGGTAGTGTGTTTTTTTGAGAGATTCTGTTGCACACCTTGTGAGTATTTAGGTTGCAGTGGCGGGCATATCGACTACGGGATCAATAGATCGATCCGAAAATCAATCTAATTAGCAGAATACCCAACTAAGGAGCGCCTGTGTTGTGAGTGTTCATTTTTAAAGCTCTAGGTAAAAGAAAACTTTTCACTGGCTTAGTTTTTCGAAATTCGAAAAATTTTATTTTCCTCCATTGCGTTAACACGATGGCGGCCATTTTGAATATTAAATATCGGTAAATCTTGGGTTATTTGTTTCTCTAGTACCAAAATTTGCACGGTGACCCTCCGATTTTTTTCATGATTTTAAAGAGAACAGTTGGAAAATCCCTTTAGGAAAATATGAGCAAAAGTTTAAGTCTTTCACTTTGGAGGCGCAAACTACCTTAACCTTCGTACTTCTGGTCGGACCCTGCGGTCTACTTCCGAAGGTGCGCTCAGTTTACACAAGCCAATAGGCAATACGTCATTTTATGGTTGCACGTCTTTTTCTATTTGTGCCTTACAGCTATGGAATAGGCTTTTAGAGATCTTTTCATATGATCGTTGTTACTTTATGAATGTGCATGTATTGAGATGTATTGAGATTACATGGAAGGCTTTTTTTTAAATAAATATTATTATTATAACATTAGACACTGAACCCTTTTGTACCGTGTGTTCTACTGTGTCAGGGGCAGCCAACATGCAATTTTCACGCCAAAAGCTTTGGGTAGGAGCAAGTTTTTTTGAGGGGATGGGCGGGATTTTTGTTTCTGCAGCTGTATAACCAAGAAGTGAGCATTTTTCCATATTGGCCGGTGGACAACGGATGGGCGGGCAGTTTTTTCTTATTAGCAGCCGAGGAAATTTCTACTACTGTGTGTGCAGTGGGCAATATGATCATGGTCCATCGGGACTGAAGTAAATATGAAACCTGTTGCTTTTGAGAGTTCTTCTTATTCGCGGGGGGGGGGGGTATGTGGCAAACAGATGGAATTTTTGTAGTTGGGAGAGAGTGTGGGATTTTTTCGGTAGGCATAGGGGTAAAGGGGAGATTTTCCAGTGGGATGGGGAAATGTTGCGGAAGAAAGGGAAAATTTTTCAAGTAGTAAGGGGATGCATACACTTTTACAAAATCGGTAGGTTAGCTCCTCGGCTGTGAATATTGTGTTGTATACTATTAAGTCAATGGGTCGTGACTTCATTTGTCAAGTGCCGACGGCGACCCAAAATCTAGACAGTTTATAGCACAGTCCCTGCCTGTCTCTGATTGTAAGAGGTGTACAATAAAAGCTCTACATTTAAATGAGTATAATGATGCTTCTGTTTCTTACCGACAAACAGTAGCATCGGAGCACACAAAGGCAAAAAGTGACCTACTTGACTTTGTCGACACGTTTTATGACCACACGACGAGTGTGAGTGTACCCGCAGTGCAGCTGGTACAGACAGTACATTGACCAATCTCGTGTTACAGAAACTTTATAAAACCTCAACAATAAACAGCATGCATTTCACGGCTGTTGTCGCCACGCTTTCGACACACACGAACATAGCCCAAAGCGTACTAAGTGAATTCGACAGAAATATAACGCTGCACAAGTCGTAAATCTATGAGCGGAAAAAAATGAACAGAAATGTTGCTTCACACATTGATCCATGTACGTGTATTCTTTTCCCGTGTTGTCGGCTAATGAATAACAGTATTACATGTCGAAATTTGTAACTACAACAGCGAATTTTATAAAAAGTGGTTGTCTGATTGATTATATGAAAATCAGTGAGGCTAAAAAATATGTGTTTGTTTCCGCCTACTTCTCTTCAGGATATACGGTAAGTAGGTCGAGATATTTTTAAAAGTCTCTATTTTAAATCGGGTTTCTACCATCAGAAAAAAAACAAAAATTTCACAAAATGATGCTGATTTTTAAATATAAGAAAATAATTATGGTCGGATGGTTGATATGGTAGTTCACCGAAAATACGGATGCATAGCGATGAACTTGTAAAGGTCTCAAAAAAGCATCATCTTCCTTCCACAAGCATTTGTACAATCTTCATTTCATCTCACCTGGAAAATTTTAATCGCAGTTTTGAAAATATAAATACCAGTCAAGACCTAGTAACTAAGTTTCCTTTTGTTATTATTCAAGAATCGAAATTTTGTTCGTCAATATAAAGATGTCTTGTCACTATTTTCGTGAGGATTTGAGTTGTCACTCACGATCCTTTTAAAGACTCCGTGCTTCGAGTCCTGGACGTTACTGCCTTTTACACAAAGCATGCTTAGCAAAATAAGAGTACACGAGAATCCTCTCTCAAAAACAAAAAACTCCCTGTAGACCTACAATACTTAATATGTAAATTTTGATATATTTTCTGATATTTCTGGATCTCTTTGCAAAATGCAAATTTTTGATTTCAAGAGGTTATCTGCTTGTAAAACTGATACTCAAGAGTAGAACGCGCCCAAGGGACAGATATTTGAACTTTCAAACTTTGACAATTCTTTTCTGATAAATCACTTGTGGGAGCTCAGTTTTAAAGCTCTTGGTGTAAGATCACCTGCTTAGTTTTCGAAATTCGAAAATTTTATACTTCTCCATAGAGATGACACGGGATGACGGCCATTTTGAATTTAAAATATCGGCAAATCTTGGATTATTGGTTTCTCTAGTTGCCAAATTTTGCAAGGTGACCCCCATTTTTATTCTTGATTTTGGAAGAGAAAGGTTAAAAGATTCCTTAAGGAAAGTTTGAGCAAAAATTTAAGTCTTTCACTTTCAAGGCGCACACTACCTTAACTGACTTCATAGCATTTCGTTCATTTCAGCGAGACAATGCATAAGGCCAATGATAATATATGCTTTAAGGTAAAATGCGTATCGGGACAGATATTTGGACTTTCATTTTTTTCAAAAACTTCTCTGATCTACCGCTTATTTGGGGTTTATTTTAATTCTTTCTGAATAAGAAATATTTTTATCTTCTTAGTTGTTTGAGAATCGAAAATTTTACACCACTCCGCAGAGTTAATACGAGGATGGCGGCCATTTTGAAAATCAAATATATGTAAATGTCACGTGATTTGTCACTCCGGTACCAAACTTTGCACAGTGACCCTGATTTTTATTCTTGATTTGGCAAGAGAATAGTTGAAAGTTTCGCTGAGGAAAGTTTGAGCAAAAGTTTAAGGCTTTCACTTTCGAGGCGCATACCACCTAAAGTCGACCGAGCTCCTCCATCCGCCAGAAGATTTTTCATCGGCGTGTGTACTGCGGCCTTTTGTAATACGACGCATTTTGTAATAACTTACGCAAAATGTAATAAGGGTATCAGCATTTTGTAATAAAATGGTCTACGCATTTTGTAATAAGGGTATCAGCATTTTGTAATAAAATATTGTTTACGCGATTTGTAATAAGGGTATCAGCGTTTTGTAATAAAACGCGTTTTGTAACATAAGTTAACGCATTTTGTAATAATTATAAACATCCGCTGATATTGTATGTATTCAAAATGCTTTGTGGTTTCTGAATACGCAAAAAATGTAATAGCATATAATGATGTCGATATTATATCTCACTACCGAGGCTAGGTTATCATATAACGCCATATTAGGGGGTTTGAGTTGATAGTCAAAATGCAATTGAAGACAGAATGAGATTTATTGTATGCGATTTACAATTGAGAAAACAAACCGAAAAAGTTTTAGTAGGTTTTACATACAGTACTGTACTTTGAAAAGACAATATACTGCAAACCGTTCTGCATTTTTTTCTCTTCAATGTTACTGTGGTGGATGGAAAGAGAAAGGCTTGGAGATGACATGCAGAGCTCAGAATATGATAAAAGACAGCGACTTCATCAACATTGACAGTGTTGTGTTCTAAGACCTAATTTTGTTATACTAATGATGTACATGCCACAAAACCCACCTTATCCAGAAATGGTTCCCTTGTGACATTTTGAGGGTTTTGGTCTGATTTTTCGGGCGTTGCTACATTATTTTTTTTTTTTTACTAAAGATAAACGATAATATTGTTTTTTGGTTACAATAAAATTGTGTATTCTTATGTTTTTGCATGTATATTGGATGAAGTTTGCAAAACTCGAATAATCAAATTCTGAGTTTTGCAAAATGATCGTAATGTTAGTGTACACTGTGATTTGAACGAAGCTTTTATTGAGTTCATAAAAATTTTCCTGGAACCATCAGTTGTAGACAACAGAATCTAATATACATTTAGACATAATTGAGAAATGGGAAGTGATAATTCTTTAGAATGTCGTCAGAAAGAGAAGCAATATGTGAAAATCATTGTAAATTTAGAATACTGGTGGCCATTCTGAATATTTAATGAGGTCATGTGACCAGTATTTGCATATTTTGGGGGCAATTGTAATACTACAATTCAAAAAATATCTTGTAAATATGGACAAAGTTTGATACATTCAATAGTCAGAAGATACAAAATAGGATACCTTGACCTGTCTGACCCCTATTCAAGGGCGCTGTGTGTAATTCTTGACTTATGAGTGAAGACAAGAAAATCTGTGTAAGGTTTATCAAATCTGTGTAAAGTTTATCATAATGTATAAAGTTTACATCAAAGTTCATGGTAATGGCACTACAAAATGTGATTTAGCATTGGAATATGATAAAATAATCGATTATCTTTTACTGGAAAACTGGAAAACATGTAAAGATAATGATAAATTTATATTGTTTGCGGCCATTTTGAATACCTAATTAGGTCACATGACCAGTATTAGCATATTTTGGGACAAATGTGTCATTTGCATTCAAAATATACATACATACTGTGAGAAATATTTCATAATATTAGGTGCTGGATGTTATGTTACATTATGCTTTGACAGACCTAACACTTATACAGAGCCTTTGTTTACATTACACTTAGCAGGTCAAAATGATACAAAATATCAGTGTTTTTTTTTTTCAAACTTTTTGTCACAATTTCATTTCAGTCCATGCTGACGTGATAGAAAATAGGTTTGGTGATGAAAAATGATGAATTAATGAGGAATTCCCATGAAAATAAAGAAATATGTTAAAAAAATACAATATTTTATATATTGGCGGCCATTTTGAATACTTAATGAGGTCACATGACCATAATTTGCATATTTTTGGGACAAAGTATTTTATGGTGATTCCAAAAATATAATGGTATGGGGGACAGTCTTTGTTAATTTAAGAAGTCAGACGTCATGCTAGATGGTACTTCCAAATGTCAACTCCACCCCAGGGCCTTAGGGTGCAAAGGGTTAAAGTGGAAAATAAATGTACGAAAGGTTGCAGTATTCTAAGCAACTTCTATACGTATGATATGCGTTTCTCTAAAGTTGATTGTCGATAATTTACGGTAATAAGATGGGAGGGGCACGTTAATATGTCAATGCTGACAGCTGATATTTATCAAAATATACTGATAAACACTGACGTGAAGCAGTCAATTAAAATACTGAATGATAATTTATTTTAATCATCCCATAGACAAGGACAAAATAAAGCTCTATCGACAGACCAGCCACTTTTCCTTGTATGTAAAAGGTGACAATTCATATACTGAGCCATGGTTTTGTTTTCTCAGATCTATTCTTTCCTGTTGTGTTCCTCCTTTGAATCTACGCTATCGCCCAATGGTGAAATTTGTCTAGCCAACGAGCTAGGATAAGCTGCCCTGCAATACTATGATTAAGCTACATTTGATTCGTATCCTACTGGTTATACCTGCCAAATATCTGCCATTATCATTAAATGATAACAGCCATAGAAAGATAGATAGACAGACAGACAGACAGACAGACAGACAGACAGACAGATAGATAGATAGATAGATAGATAGATAAATAGATAGACTCAGGCACTCTTTCCTCCCTTCCTCCCTTCCCCCTCCCTACCACATAGAGCAGCATAACATAGATACATACATACATACATACATACATACATACATACATACATACATACATACATACATACATACATACATACATACATACATACATACATACATACATACATACATACATACATACATACATACATACATACATACATACATACATACATACATACATACATACATACATACATACTCAACAGGTCAGATATACTTCTGCTTTAGTAGCTAAACAAGTCAAATCACTAAAACATCAGATTATTCTGACTATTTTAGTTTCGTTTAGTTTAGTTTAGTTTAGTTTTAGTTTTGTTTACGTTAGATTACTTCAGTATAGTTAAGGTTATTACGAAAATAACGCAAAGAATGTATAAAGACACATACATGTAGTCATTAGCGCGCGTTAGCGCGTCGGGCGATGCGTTGCACTAATGTCTGAGTGCTTACTTTGCGGTATTTTCGTAATAATTATTATCATACATCTCCTTTTTTATCAAGAATAAATGCACCCGTCGTTTCCGATGCATTATTCCATACAATTTAGAGGCATATTCTGCATCGCCCTCTTAACTGCGAGCGGGTTAAGGGTAAGCGCCATCTTTGTTTACATCGCGCGCTCACCCAACATTCGATGTACGAGCCGAGCAGCGATGCCATGCCATATTGTACAGTGCGGTCTTGGTGAATGCGGTCTTGGTGAACTTCGTTATTACCTCATAATATTTTTCACCTTCAAACAGTCGTAATACATTACTTCTGTTTCTTTAATCAGAAGTTATTTTCAAAGTACAGTATGGAGTTTCAGTATGGAGCCATTCAATGACGCACTGGTTTATCATCAAATATGAAAGTAAAGGGGTTATTGCATGCCCGTTACGTGCCCGTTTTTAAGAAAGCTCGATTGTATTGTTTGCGAAGGCAGATGTATAATAATTTATTTTATGTTATTATATTTATTTTATCTGTGTATCTACCTGTTGATTGCTGGTTGTCTGCAATACATCAGAAAAAATGTCGTTATCCTCTATTTAATAAATCAACTGACTGTGTATACCAATGATTCTCTCAAATATATAATAATAAACTAGTCAAAATCTAGTAGTTACCTGCCTCAGATGATCAGTTGGTAAAAATACTGATTGACAGCTATCTAAAATTAAGTCTTTCTAATTTGAAATGGAAGTCAGGGAGCGATCAATTTTTGTACTTACTTAACGAGTAAACCCACACTTTGTAATATCATTCCAAAGTCAATAAAATATCTGTTAATGCTTTAAAACTGGGGAAAGTTTTAAATTATTACAAAATGCGTTAACTGTTATTACAAAGTGCGAATTATTACAAAATGCTGATACCCTTGTTACATTTTGCGTAGACAATTTTTTATTACAAAATGCTGATACCCTTGTTACAAAACGCGTAGACTGGTTTATTACAAAATACTGCAGACGTTATTACAAAATGCTTCAGTTATTACAAAATGCTGATACCCCTTATTACATTTTGCGTAAGTTATTACAAAACACGTCAGTATTACAAAATGCCGCAGCACAGCGTGAATAGATTTGCAAAAGAGTTAATTTTGCAATGACCCTTAGTCACCAGAATGTGGAATCAAGTGCCCGGACGCCATGGTGTAGGAAGCAAAATACAAAAATATTTTGTATTCAGGCGAACAGAAATATTCGCCACATACCTTTCTTTTGGCTCTGTTTTGCAAGCTGTTTAATCCTGTGTCGAAGTTGCCCGGTATTCTGTCTCTCAGCAACTTACAGCCGGTTCTGATGTAGCAGACTAGCAGGGTCACCATAGGTAGCATATACGTCAGGGTGAAGAGACCCCAGACGTATACCACCTTGAGGTCAGGGTCGTGCGTTTCAGGCCATCGTTCACCGCAGAGCTCTATTTCTCTCCCGTCGATGAGATACCTCACGGTCGACATAAATTTCAACTTCGGGAAGGAGATCAGCAGGGCCGCTAACCAGATGAAAGCGACGGCGCAGGTTTTCTTCGCAGTGGTGATGGGTGGAAGCAGCGGGTGCACCACTGCTCTGTATCGTTCTATCCCGATCGCAGTCAAAGTGAAGATACTGCTGAGCTGTGAAACCTGAGAGAAAAACATGTAATATCAGTCAGAAAAATTATACGATGACAAATGGCTCTTTTGTTTGTTTTCTATCATAATAGGCCTACATGTTTTCGGTCGGATTGCGACGTTTTACTAAATAAGGGAGTTAGGCTGCCTACGAAGCCTGTTTGCCAAAATAACTTGAATATTCGCAGGCGGGTTTCGTGCCGTTTTTCATCTTTCTTGTCTATTGTCCTTTTGCGCTCATATCTGTGTGTGGAAACGATCGGACAGGCAATTTCAACAACGGGGGTACTTGTAAAACTTTACCGTTGCGGTCAGCGGGCAAAATTGAAAAGGGGAAACGGGCGCGTTGTATAGAATTCGATATAAGTAGTAAAGTAAACGTGGTCAACTGGGATTAAGTAAGAATTTTACACCCATTTTATTCATTTATCTACATGAAGCGAAGGAAAAATTAACCATCCATGTAACTAAAGTGTGACCCTGACCTATATACGAACTCACGCACGCGCAGCAGTGCATTGTCCTGAACTAAGCGGGAAATTCCCTGCTGAGCATGTTTATACATGTACGGGAAATTCCGTGTGAGTCATCACCATCAAACTAGCCTATATAAAGGACCCCGTTGTCAGTCCGGCCGGCCGGTCGCGGAGTCTAGCTGATGTTGAACACGAAGTTCCTATCGGTGCGAACTTGTTCACCTGATAGATAAAATTTTAGTAATTTCCTCTGAACTTAAAATGTGACGGAAGACCATTACTTCAAATAATATGAGACGTTTCAGATGAATGGTACTGATATCTAAAGTGTTCACTCTTTTATCTCTACGTACAAATGTAGTTCCTAAGTCGTTCTCTATTCTATTCCCACCAACAAAACATTCAATACTCATTTCCCCTCCCCGATCTTTATCAATACTTATGATAATATCACAAGTTGTTCTGTTATCTGTTTTCATAGCATAATATCCAACCAAATCGTCAAATTCATCTCCCGTAGCTAACTTTACACATCTAATGAGAACTGTACCATGTTGAAGTATTTCATATTATCAGTCATCTGTTGATTTACAGTCTGTAAAGTTAATTCAGCTGCCTCATCACCGACACTTTTAAGACCCAGTTTCTTTAAAGTTGTGTCCCAAAATAATCTAACTGGAACTCCGCTAGCTGTATACGAGCAATAATTCTCCCCCTCGTTTATCCACCTTCTTAGTGTATTATCTGCCTTCATTATTGTATTAAGAGACTAATTTTAAGATGAATTGGTATACCAAGAAGTGCAATGTATGGATTCGTAGGAGTAAGCCAACTACGAAAATCTAACAATTTATATTTGTTTACATTGCTATCAAAATAAATCACATTCGAGTTCCTGGTGGTTCAGCAACACCTCCTGCAATTTCACTATCCAATATATCTAAGATGTTACGCGGCACATTATAAGGCATGAATTTCTGACTATCCCCATCCCATGTCAGAGCAAAAGGAGTAGGATCATTCGAAGCCTTTGTGGCGTCAATTACAGTTTCATCAATGTCTTTAAGTTCGGAAAATTCTACAGCATGTTCGTGGGGTGGCGCCGCGGCATTGGCTAAAAACGAAATATTTTTCGCGGTCTTTATAACGAAGGACGTAATCCTTATTATGATTAGCAGCCATTTTAGTATTATTGTTAACTTTAACATCACTCAGATCTTCAAGCTCAAGATTTTGCATACGAATTGTACCTAGACCGAAGCCACTTGGATCAGACATACTCCGTAGGGACCTATATACAGTGAAAATTAAAATAATACCTTGTAATATACAATACACAGTCATGGCTTCAGCTATAGGAATGACAGTTCTCGGTGCTGTATTAAATGCAACGGCATTCACAGGAGGAAATATTATCGGACAAAAGCTTTCTGGGAATGGTGAGGCTCTTATTGAAGAGAAAGTCCGACATGATAAAGCATTAGAAAAATTTGAACATGATCGCAACGTCTGGTCAGAAAAAAGATTACTACAGGCTGACTGGGAAAGAGAAATCAAGCAAAGGACGCACATGCTGCAGCTGAGTTAAGAGATACAGATGCAGAAATCCTTGAAGAAGCAGAGCGGCGCGCAAAGCCGTTCCGAAGGCGAAGCAGTTCAATTCTCAGATTATTATCAACCCAGTCCTGAGCAAAAGAAATATGAAATGATATATTGCTGGAGGATTGGTCGTGGGATGGTTTATCTTCCGATAGGGTTACACCGGTAGGGGCCCGCTTCGGGACTACAATAATTCAATACAAAAGCTAATTGGCCAGTTATTGAAATCGATCATGTTCCCATCCTGATCTGTTATCCAGATACGCATTGAATTCATGTAATCTCCCCTTTTCTCAATGGCATAGAAATTGCTCCGTTTTTAAAATCGTAAGTAACCTTTTCACTTATTTCTCTCGTATCCCGGATGGGAAGTATTTGTAAACAGTTCGATACTTTCCCCTGTATGTATCCTCCGGAGGCACCCGAACCAAATGAAACATAATTTCCAGTAACATCGACTACATCTGAATGAACTATATATTTAGTGACTGTTAAGAAATCCACTTTCTTCGGACTCATAGTACTTTTTATAACTGGGTTGTTCTCAGGTTTATCTGAAAAGCCGACGACGTTGGCGAAGCTACCTGTGGCATTGAAATAGACTTTAATATCTTTAGCCAAAGTTAGATAAACATGGTTTGTCGGCAGATGTTTTTCAAAATTAATTTTTTGCTTCAACCCGATTGCTTTGTTTAACGTATCGATATTGTAGTTACCTGGACGTATTGATTTAGTCTTCTTCGGTTGGTCACCTTCTTGATATTTTATTACATTATTCGTCGATGTTATGTTATGCCATGAATTATATAGTCCGCACTCTAGCAGTCTTATCTTCGTAAACTGTGTCGTGTCAATGCAAGGGTAAAAATTAACAGTGACTGGTTCACCTGTTTGGCTTTCAATCCAAATGATCATTGTTGTACGTTGTATGTATATATTACTAAGTATAAATGTTCGATGAATATTATTATTATTCCGAAGGTGCCCATTACGAAGTATAAGGTTCTGCAGGAATAATATTTTTCTGTTCAAGGAATCTTTGGTCGCAACCGCGGCAGCAGTCGCACCGCCTAATTTTGCCAATCGAGTCAAATTTGGTCGACTTGGATCGCCAACCTCTATTTTCAGAAATTTGCTGGAGATCATAAGATATCCCATCGCAAGTCCTGCGATTACATACCATCGTACATTGTGTTTACAACTGTTTTAATATCCATGATTGCTGACTAGTATATAAAATAAAAATAAAAATAAAAAATATGGGGAGTTAATCCATCTCATACAATGTAGAGGAGCTGGGTCCTCCCTCCCCTCCCCCTCCACTGTCGGAACTGTTCCGGAGGGAGCTGCTACGTGCTCTGTTTTTTTCGCTTTCTGGGGAGGATCTTTCCGAACGTTACAGGGGGTATGCCGAGCACGCCCCCAATATAGCCCTAATGCAGTCAATGAAACTCCCACAATTCCTAAAACAAGATAACATTTATTATACCAGCGTGAATTATTATCACACTGTTCTTTCATTGTAGGCGGTAGGTCTGCTTCAGTCGCTACCGCATCGCTCCCCCCCATTCCCCTCATTGCTTTAGTTTCTTCCCCTGTTTTGCCTGTTCCATTCCGCTAGTCGCTTCCCTGAAGCAACTCTCCCTGGATGCTTCGGCGGTAACGTCACTTTCTCTATGTTGCGCTGTGTCGGAGTCGTTTCCGTTTGCGGTGGGGGGTCGTCGGCGGGGCTTCTGACGGAGTCGTTTGCTGAGTCGGCGAAGTTGAATCCATTTATTTCAGGTACTATATTAAACCCGATTTTTTTAAAATTTAAATGTTTACCCGTAATTAAACCGGTGGAAATTAGAGCAATCAGGGGCCCCCACGTGTACGCTATCCGTCCTGATAATCGTTTTATTTCACTGTTTAGAATAAAATCCTTTTTAAGATCAGTGGCATAGTTATCTCGATCATCGATTGGAACTACCTGACTTATTGCCGGGCTCCTAGATCTATGAAACTTTGAGTGATGGTATCACTTATAAGAGAACTGTATTTCGCTTCGTACATTTTGAAGGCTTTAACCACCGTTTCATCTTTCCATTTTTCTACGTCAGCAACTGAAATCTCCTTACAAAAAATAACTTACTTTGACCACTTGCGATGACACAGAGTATTTTTTCACGTTTTGTCTCTATTATGGATTGATTATTGTCCGAAGGCGCCGAAGGTGCCGAAGCCCCTTCGGAATGCGCTGTCGTATTTGCCGCTGCCGATGACTTTATTAATTCTCCATTGTTTGCAGTATGTTATCTATTCTTAGTAAAAAATAAAAATTCGTTTAAACCTGAATCCGAAATAAAGTATTAACATAGTCTGGAATGTTAGTACCCCTAACGTTCCGACAGGGATTCCGAGAAAATTCTCCTCCATTTAAATCTATCTGTATATAGAAACACGAATAATGAGTACAGACCTATTCCCAGTTGCTTTTCAATTGAATAAGACGAGCGTACCGACAGTACAGCATGCTGATATTCCTTCCAAACCGAATGGGGGAATAAAACCTATTCTCATGGACTTAGAAATATATGTAACGCCGACAGAAAAATTTACTTTTCATCCACGGGATGTGTTCAAAGATAACGTAATCACTCATCGATCAGCGAAAGAAAGTAATGTCTGGCTGGGCAGTCCAAAGATGAAATACTGGGACCAGCAACTGAATTTCGCTGTATGGTGCAGCACGACTGGTTGTGGTATATCATTCACCCATCTCTTCGATAAGAAATTTCCTCCGCAAATACGATCATTCTGCCGTTTCCATGTATATTTTACAATACGTCGTATTCTTCATGAAATGGGCGTTGCACTTCCAGACGATACCCCCACCTTCAAAGCCGGCGACAATCCATACAATCTCGTCCAATATGAACTTCTATGTACAGAATTTGGAAATATAAGTCCAACGAAGTCCGACTTTCGCTATCGAAAGGTCAAAATAAAGGTCTTGGTTATGGTTATGAATATTACACTAATCGTGGGCCCGTTAGACAGCCAAAAGCGATATACAACGGTCATGACTTTTTCCTCTCCGCCGACGGAGGCGTTTTCTATACACATACCATTTTTGGAAAGAAAAAACATGTACTGCCCGACAAAGACAGACCACACTATTATTTCTTCCGAAATGATGGATCGGAGGGACAATACAATAGTTTCATTCCTCTGAAGGGAGACTCGGGACTAACAAAGGCCGGTCTCGCCCGCCTCAATGAAAGCCTTGAAGCCTACGTATATTGCATACTTGGCGCACAAGCAAATATTCGTAGTACCATAGTGGGCGATACTGGCAGTGCACAGCAAGTCCGAAAAGAATTCGGTGTTCTCCTCGAAGATGAAATTCGTAATACCGACAAAGTAATTAGTTATAGGCGATATCAAGACACAATAATGAATACTGGTGTCAAACTTGATATGCAGTTTCACCCAATTTACTTCTCTTACCGTCTGAAATGGTCATTCTTTCGGGCCCGGCAATCTCGGGTTATAATAATGAATTGCAATACGCAACAGAATCTATGTCCTTCGGGGTGAACGGTGATATAAACACGGAAGTTCGAGAAAGTGCTGTACACGAGATGGAAGGAGGGGAGGAGGGGAGGGATCCTGTGAAGTGGCAGGACGAGCCCGAGAGTCACCACCACCTCACAATGACACGACTCGGGGGCCTCCCCTCCCCTCCCCGGAACGGGCAGCATCTGCAGACCCTATTCACGAATATGGTAAAATTGGTTTGTTATCTTTAGCAATATTCATTACTATTGTAGGTACTGGAATAAAGTCACTAAATATATAGATCCAGAGGAAATGTCAATATACGTAACCCCACCATTCAACATGATTATAACTGGACCGACATATTCTGGCAAAACAGAATTTATGTTGGACCTCCTCACCGGTCCGTACTTAAGGAAATTCGAATATGTGATATTCATTTGCCCAACATTCATGAATAATAAAGCGTATAATAGAAGATTCATTTTCACCGATGATAATGTGTTTATATTTCCAGTCGGACTCGATGCAGTGGATGATACATTAACCTACGTGCATAAAGAATGGGCCGGCACGAACACTTTAATAATCCTCGATGACTGCGCCTCGTCCAAAGATATGAAGAAGCGCAGTAACGTTTTAGTCCAACTTGGTTTCAGCGCAAGACACTGACGGATTATCTGTCTGGGTTCTGACTCAACAATATACTAGTATTAGTAAACCATTCAGGGAAAACTACAGATGTTAGTACTATTTTACACACCGAACAAGATAGACAACAAAACTATTATAAAAGAATATGGAATGGAGGTGTCAGAACAGGAAGCCGTGGGCCTAATCAAGCAATTGAAAAGTAGACCATTCAGTAAACTAGTATTTCGTTTACGGAATCCGTACGGCATAAAATTTTTCGTATAATATAGCAATTATGGAAGCTGAAGCCGAAGTACTCTTAGAGAATTATATTACAACCCGAAAACTGGTTTTGGAGGTGTACAAAAATTGTATGACGCAGCACGGGCCAGCGGACTGAAAGTGACCAAGAAAGAGGTGCAGGAGTGGTTAAAAACTCAGCTAACTTATAATCTACATAAACCGGTACCTCGTACTCGTGGCGCGTTCCGGAGGGGCCGACGCGTTTTTGTAACATCGATAGACTCACAGTGGCAAGCAGACCTTGTGGAATTCCCTGCAGCATTCGCAAAAGAGAATCATAACATTCGATACATGCTAACAGTAATCGATGTACTCAGTAAATATGCCTGGGCTAGGCCAATACAGTCAAAAACGGCCGATGACACTCTGAAGGCACTACAAGATGTGATTAAGAAATCTGGGAGAAGACCCGACAAACTTCAGACAGATGAGGGGCGGGAATTTACTAATCAGAAAATGCAGGGGTGGCTCCAGGAGTCAGGCATTCATTGGTTTCACACCTACAGTGACAAAAAAGCTAGCGTCGTTGAACGTTTTAATCGGACCCTCAAGACGATGATGTGGAAATACTTTACATATAAACAGACACGAGAATGGCTTTCTATTCTACCAGAACTTCTTGAGAATTACAACAACACCGTTCACGGAAGTATCAAAATGAAACCCAGGGACGTAACAGAGGACAACGATTGGCAGGCATTTTATACACTATTCGGTCCTGAGTTGGCAGCCGGGGGAGTTAACCCTGAATTCAAGCTGGGAGAAAGGGTCCGAATTACAAAATATAAGACCACTTTCAGGAAAGGATATTTACCAAATTGGACAGAGGAGATTTTCGTAGTTTCAAAAGTTGTGTACGCAGCTGGCTTGGGAACGCCACCAGTTTACAAAATAAAAGATCTGAATGGAGAGGAAATACTCGGCACTTTCTATTCTGATGAACTTCAGAGCGCACCTTCAGAACGCGACGAGCTGTACAGAGTAGAACGAATTTTGAAGACGAAAAAAATTAGAGGAAAGAAATATTATATGATAAAATGGAAAGGTTATCCAGAAAGTTTCAATAGTTGGGAGCCGGAGGAAATGTTATTAGAACTTCGTAAGTTCCTGTGCTGGTACTACGTAAGTACTTCGTAAGTTCCTGTCCATGGTACTTGTCAAGTACTACGTAAGTACTAACGTAAGTATTTACGAAAGTTATTCAATAAGTACCATGGAAAAAGTCTTAATTTCTTGAAAGCCGAAAGTGTCAGTTTACCACCCCACTTCCACCCCCCACCTGGCCAAGTATTTATCATGTACTGTCGTAAGTAATGTTCACTTACTGCATCTTTTTCGGCCGTATGTGGATGAGGTGGTACCCCCTCAGTTCCTGAACATATTAAGTTTGCAAGATCTTCAAAACGACTTCTCATGTTACCACAGTCCGTTCTTTCGAGTCCCCCTTGTTCAGCTTTATCGATAAGTTCTGGTTGAAGTATAATGTACACAACTGACATAAGCCATAGACAAGTAACTTCAAAGTCCCCCCCTTTCATAATGTCAAGTGCTCGTAGGTCAAACGAAGCATTATAAGCACACACAGATTCACAAGCGTTAAGAAGTTTGTGTAGGTTCTTTAGTGAGACTCGAGGTTGTTCTAGTTGTTCTTGACCAGGTGGGAAGTACCTTTTTCAAGTTCCTCCTCCTTGAAACCGTCTATTAAAAATCCCTGGCTGCCGCCGCTCCATGCAATTCCAAAGTCAAAAGCTCGTGGATATTCTACTGGTCCGACTGTCTCGGTATCAATTGTTGGATTAAGTATATTCTTGAGAACGAGGGGGGTAAGAGCGTTCCGAATTACCAAACATGGAAGTCTGTAGTCGTGGCAAATTTCTAAGAAAGTCTGTTTGAACTTATTGTGAATCTCTTCTAGTTCTTCTAAGGCGGCTATTTCGTACGACCTGGCTCGAGTCAACACATTCCGCCTGCAATAATCCCAAGGCATATCTTTGAATATGATAATGAAACTGGGTAAATGGTCAAATGCTCTAGAAACAATCTTTTTTTCTTCCCACTCCGTGGAAACGCCCCGGATTCGAGAAAAAGTCAGATGTTGAATTATGGAAGAGTCACAAATAATGTATTGTTCTGAAGGGAGGGGGGTTTCCTCCCTCCTCCTCCCAGCCTGACATTGTAAACTAAGCGTATGTTCTATAAACTGGTTCTGAAAATCGGCAATCGAAACGTGGGTGACACGCCCATTATAAAAGTCGGCAATGTTGCTGGAAAAACTAGTGTCAAATTCTGGTACGTGATACGGATCCAAATTTACTGCATCGTAACTCTTACCACTTCCAGTTGGTCCATTTATGAATATGTATGACATTTTTGGGATACTATATCATAGAAATTTTTTTAAATTTTTTTTTATTAAGATATATACGATAAGACAATGACAATCCTTTCTATTTCAGATGCAATAAAAATACTTGAAACCGGAGAAAACATCAAAATTGATGATGGAGGCAAATTAGTATTTGGTGAATATGTAGATCCTTTCATATACGTAGACAGTGAGCTAGAAGTAGTTTTCAACATCGGACCTAAATATGGTTCTAAAGATCCAGCTACATGTGATGGGGTGTGTGTCCGTTGGCAACCGAGTCTTCAAAAGTTTACTGATTTAATAATATTCCGTACCCTAGGTGAAAGTTTCGATGCAAGCACTGCTAAAAGTTATGCTGCAAGCCTGGCCGCTCACTCCAAGAATAATTCCTGCGGATTTTACAATCCATCTAAAGTGTATCAGAAGCGAGGGAGCGGGGGCGCAGCCAGTGGCGTATTTTAAATTTCAGTTAAAAGAGGGAGAGGGAGAAATCACGATTTCGCTACATGTATTGATATGGTTCAAGAAATTGACTGCGGTTTTAAAACAGTGAGTCCATTGCCAGTCCGAGAAAATCCTGCTATTGTACCTCGTAATATCAGGAAAGGTAGTAAGATAGAATTCTTAGCATTTAAACCGCGCTTAAATAAACGTGCTCTTCTTTCACTGTTGAGAGATTAATATTTTGTGCTGCGCCTAATAAACCAGAAATTCAAGATGCGGAAGAACTAGTCGACTTAGAAAGATTAGGTGAGATATATAAACAAATAAATGCTGACAAAAATATTATAGTGGATTTTGATGACCTATCATAGAATAATTATTTTTTCATTTTAAAATTTTTAGGATAGTATATATCATAAAGATGGCCAGTTTACATACAGCATTCAAGGGAGCAGTTTTACAAAAAAAATTTCCTGAAGTCAAGCGAGTCAAGGATATCGGGGAGCTGGTGGATATTGAAGGTATGGTTAAAGAAACGGAACGAAAGATGTACTCTGTTTATACCGAAATGAAAGTCAAATTATCGGATCCGAAAACTGGTAATACACAATCGCGTTCATTGTATGTTAAATTAAATGATACATACACAAAAGATGTAAGAGGGGCGGGATGTGGGGCAACAATTAATAGATCGCTACGATCGTATGCTTGATACAATTGAAAATGTTGAGGGTTCTGGTCTCGTTCTCGAGGAGATACTTAATTTTGAAGTAATAGTAATTCTAGTAGAAGTTTTACTCGGGGCTGGCCGGGGGCTGGCGCAGTCCAACTTCCGGATGGTTAAAAAATAAGCATTGTGTTAGCGATCTGGTGCTACCTTCGGGCAGCGAGAACTGTTTTCAATACGCCATCGTAGCAAGTTTAAAGTTGACCGACCCCGAGTTTCGTGAAAAGAGGGTGGTCAGGTAAGGAGAAACTGGAAGACGTACGCCCCATTTATTGCTGACTACTGTTGGGAAGGTATTCCCTTTCCTACGCCCGCCGATCTGACTGTATTCAGGCGCTTCGAGCAGCAAAATCCAGGCATCAAACTTCAAGTATTTCAGATCTACGAGAATGATCCCGATCCGTCCGGCATAAATGTGTTATATAGTAGCTGTAGCGGAGCCGAAGCGGAGCCATTCCGAAGGTGAAGCCGATAGGAATCAAATAGCAAATATCTTACTGATAGTTGGCGAAGACGGCGGCCGTTCTCACTTCGTACCAATTACTGCGGAAAATCGCCTTCGTAATTCTCGTACTAATCGAAAGAATGAGCGCAGACGGAAGTGTATTTGCCCGGTTTGTAAAAGAGGTTTTAAGTCAACAGAAGAATTAGAAAAACATCAGGTATACTGTGGAACAGACACTGCCCAGCCAGATTTTCCTAAGGAAGTGTGTCAATTTGAAGGACATCGGAAGAAGGTTCCTTCTCCCTACGTCGTCTATGCAGATACTGAGGCAATTATTGAGAAGGGGACCGGTCGACACATTCCAATTTGTCTTTCGTATGTTATGGTGGAACGGGGGTGGGGAAGTTCCCCTTCGGAACGAGGCCCGGGCCGACCCACTGTTTATGGTAAAAGAACATTCACAGGTCTCTCCTGTGTTACAGACTTTCTGAAGGATATGAAAGAACGGGCCGAGTATTATTCGAAATCGTATTATTGGAAAATAATACCGATGAGGGATCCTTCTAATTACCGGCGCGACGGATGTGATCCAGTCTGTATTGCATGTGGAGAGCCGGCAGGATACCGAGTAGTGAAGGAGGAGGCGACCTTCTATTGCGAAGGATGCCGGCCGTCGAGAACCATTCCTATCTACTTTCACAACCTCAAGGGATACGATGGTTCTTTTATTTTGAAAGAATTACATGAAATCGTTACCGAAGGAGATGATGGGGGTTCCGGACCAGAGCCTAAAATCATAGCTAAGACGAGCAATGGAGGAATTATGGGTCTCTCGAAAACATTTATTTTTCACGCCTCAATTGTTGTTGCCGGAGGGAAGAGGGAGATAAAGAGACGTTTCTTTTCTATAAAGTTTATGGACAGTGCTCAGTTGATGATGGGGTCATTGGCGAAGTTGGCAAAAACTGTGCCGGAGGATGGGTGGACGGCGGCGCCACTTTCGTATCCGAACATTCAAGGGCGAAAGGTTTCTTCCCGTACGAATATTTAGACTCGGTTGACAACTGGAAGAGAACCAGCTCCCGGAGAGGGGGGAATTTTATAGCGAATTGACGGAAGAGGGGATTTCTGAGTCTGATATGAACATGCTTTGCGAGTATGGGACGAAGTTGGATGTAAGACGATTCGTGATTATATGGAATTCTATTGTGAGACGGATGTTCTCCTTCTTGCTAAATATTCGAAAATTTTCGCGACACATGTTTAGAAGCATATAAGTTAGATCCGGCCCATTACATGTCAGCGCCCGGCTTGACATGGGATGCTATGTTACTTTACACGGGTAATAAATTTAAACTCATTCAAGATGCTGAGCAGATGACTTTCGTACAACGGGGAATTCGAGGCGCATCAGCCAGTGTAATATTCATTATTTACAGACAAATCATCCTGCTTACGCTGGCCCCGCCGGCGGGAATACTTACGTTAGTTACGATCCAGAGAAGCCGGTGACCGAAATAAAATATCTCGATGCAAACAATCTCTACGGCTGGGCAATGAGTCAGGCAATGCCTACGGGCGGACTTCATTGGATGACGATGGAAGAGTGGGAGGAATGGGCCGCCGAGGGGGGAGCGGGGGGCGGAGCCGGAGCGTGGGGACCTGGCGCCACCTTTCCACCAAGTTTTCTAGAAGTAGACTTAGAATATCCCCCCGAATTACATGAAGAACACAGCGATTTGCCATTAGCGCCGCATCACTATGAATTTCCGAGGCAGGGCGGTCGACTGATTACAAGTGTGATGGATAGAGAGTCCTATGTCTTACACTACAAGTTGCTGGAATTCTATCTTCGGATGGGAATGAGATTGAAAAAGATTTATCGGGTGCTTGCTTTCGATGAGGCTCCATGTCTCGCGAAATATATTGACTTTAACACTAAAATGAGGGCAAAGGGGAGGACAGATTTTGAAAAGAATTTCTATAAGCTGATGAATAATGCAATGTTCGGTAAGACAATAGAAGATGTTCGAAAGTACAGAGACTTTAAATTTGTTTCGGACTGGAACGGCACGGATAGTGGACGTAAAAAGATTCAGAAGTATAATCCAAAGATGAAACATATAACTTTCATAACTTCCGAAGAGGATGGCGATTCCTGCGACAGTGCCCTACTGGAACTGAAAACGGATGAGCATAGATATGTAAAACCAGTTTTCATCGGCGCCGCAGTACTGGAACTTTCTAAGCTGCTTATGTATGAGACGCATTACAATTACTTTCGGGTCAAGTTCCCTGGAATACGATTAGCCTACATGGATACTGACAGTTTTGTTTACAGTGTGCCAATACCCCCCGGACCCGGACGCTCACGCGTCAGCACTTTCAATGATATAGTCCGAGAAGATGTTGAAAAGAATGGTGAGAAGTCTATATATGATACTAGTGGGATGAGCTCCGCAATAGGCCCCAACTTTCCGAAGATTAATAAAAAAGTGATAGGTAAATTTAAAGATGAGTTGAATGGTGAACCTATTCTTGATTTTGTCGGCATACGCTCGAAAGTGTATGCTTTTCGAACTCCAACTTCGGAGACGAAAAAAATAAAGGGGTGAAAGATGTTTGTGTTAGAAAACATTTGAACTTTGAAGATTATAAAGATCTATTTGAAACTGGGAAGAAGCCGGAGCCGGCACAGTTTGTACAGTTTGTACGGAAAAAGGCTGGAGAAATCCGTAGTGAAAAGCGTAGTAAAATCATGATGGCGCCAAATGATATCAAACGTGTGCAGTTATATAATCCAGACACGGGCGAATGGCTGGCAGAAACATGGCCGATAGGACGGACGACGGGTCATGGTTATGGTTAATATTGTAAAGACTTTAATCTACTATTTTCAACAGTGACCTGGGCATCACTGATAACATAAATGTGGGCAAATATATTATCATTGTGAGCGTCATCGCCACCCCACTCAGTATCTTTCTTCAGAATTTCAAGTTGAATTCCGTCCTTTGTGTTCATTACTTTAAACCATTTCCATGAAACTCAATATCTTTAAAACTACGCAGATCGATAAACAGACAGAATTTATTCTTCAAATAATCGGCCTCATCTATATCAATTTCACACCAATCTTTATCTTCAGCAAAATACCGTCGCACCTCTCGCCAAAATTGTCTTGGTATCATCTTCTGAGCGTACACTTATTTTGCAATGCCTTCGATTGATACAGACACAGATTCAATGGATGGGTTAAAGAAAAGTTCACTGTTCAGTTCTGCCTGATTCTGATTTTTAGTGAAGAGTATAGCGATACCTCTAATGCTACGTCGTGGTACATTTATATTTTCATTGATAACCGTGTCCGATTCTTTGAATGGGATTGTTCTAAAATAATGTATATGCTCGTAAAGGTAACTTTTTCCACCGTTGTAATAACCAGCAGTTGACCCGCGAGTTTGAGGTCAGAAATTGTCTCGTATTCCATTTGAATGTTTTTTAATTTATAATTGGCTGTAACAACCTGATTACTGACAAGTAATTGGGAGGCGGGTGCCAACGTAATTTCCCATTCAATATGACTCCCTAACGCTTTTGGGTATGCAACTCCATGACCTGTTATTAGGGGGTGAGTGAGACGAATAGCATATTTTGTTCTATATGTGTTGAGAAGTAAAATATCACCCACGACGGCGGCATCTGCATCTTTCGCAACACTTCTCAATTTTCTTAGATTTTCGTTCTGAATTCCGTACAGTGTCATGTTCGTTCTCTCCTTTTTATGTTTGAAGAGATCGCGATAACATTCAATAGGTTATATTTATTCAAATCGAAAGTGTCTGACCCTCAAATGTGAGTTTCATACGCTCCACCAAATTTTTGCAACATTTTGTACTACTCGGTTATATTCATCTCCCATTACTTCGAGATCAAAAACCAGGTCGAAAGTATCTGGAACTAAGACTACTCCGCTTTCTAACTTCGGACATCGTATGATAAGTGTCTGGCCTGGATCTGCCTCACTTGGATTATGAGCAATCACATGATGAGTTCTTTCTGACTTCGTTCCATTCGGTATTCGGTTGGTGAAAGTCGGTGATAATGTTCTATCGTACCCCATTTTTCGTGTAATGTATATAGTAGAAGAAAAAAAGAAATTACATGTTAAAAAGAAAATTAAGTTTCACTTTGTGTATATATGACTTAGAAGAAAAAAAATCACATCTTACATAAATATTTCCGTCTGACTGAAAGATAAATCGATTGCCTGTGTCGCGAATCAATCGAAGAACCCAATATTCTTGGAGATGATGAGCCTCTTGGTCATCCTCAGTATCCTGGAATACAGCTATGAATTCTAGTCGCTTAAAGAAGTTAGTCTTCTGACATTCCTTAACGAAAGCTAATATGTTATGATATAGATTATCATCTTTGAGTCGGACACCTGGATTTGCTCGAAGTATATGTCGATTTACTCGTCGGAGTTTGCACCATTCCAATTCGACAGAGAAACCAAACAGGTCTTTATTTTTAGAAAGAAACTTTGCAATATTCTTTTCACCAAACATGTTGATGCCATATTAATACATAATTTTATTTATAATTACTAATGTTAAACCAGTTAAAAATATCCATAGCTGTTCTCCAACAAATCCGACCACCGATCCTGCTGTTTTTAATAGAAAACTGACAAGGGAGCCGATTAAACCGGGTATTGCAGCAGCACTTTTTGCGGCCAAGGTTTTTAACCATTCGCCAAATTGCTTTACAATTTCTTTCGCTTTTGTATATACTTTGGGCGGACCTGAACCTCCTGCGTTTGCGCCAGTTCCTGCTCCTGCTCCCCCTGCTCCCCCTACTCCTCTAGTCACAGCCAGGGCAATTGTTGATATTGTCATTCCAAGGGCAGTCAGTATTGCAGCGATTGTTATACCATTTCGTTTAAATAATTCTGTCAGCTTCAGTCTCAGTGACAATCTGGATCAGAAATTACATCACGAAGAGACCTAGTCGTAGCCAGTCTTTCATGTGCCCCACTGATCATATCAAGTTGTACTTCAATTCGATCATCAATTTTAGCTAGTCTTGTTCTGAGTTCGGGTGTAAGTTCTGTCTGCTCTAACAGATTTTCTCTTTCACTGTAAAGCTCATCAAGACGCATATTTGCTATCTTTAATTCATCAACAAAAGCTCTATATTCTGGGTTTAGATTGTTCCATTGTTCGATTTTATTTTCAAAAGCTTGTATTTTGTCTGCATTACCAGAAGCATCTTGCCGTAACTCTGTCAGTTTATCTTTGTATATACCCATGTCTTTTGGTGACATCTTCTCAGCCGGTATTTTATCGGTTATCACATCTTCAGAATGTAATTCACGACTCACATTTTCGGGCTCTGCGCTAGAGCGGCCCCCTAATACTTCTCTCATAAATTCATGTCCTCCTTTTTCTCTCATTAATGTGGTGAGCTTATAAAATCCACCTCCTCTATCTTTAGACAGCTTGAGGTTTTTATAATACAGCTTTCCATCCCTAACCTCAGATTCCATAGACAATACACTTAATGCATCCGGATCAGTAATTTTATTCTCCTTTAAGAATTTTTTAACCATTCTTAATTTTTCATCTGCTCTAAGTTCAGTCAAACGATCGACCTGCGGGCTCCGCGCGCTTGAGCTAGCAAGGAAAGGATCAGCTTCTGCAAGGGCATTATCATCGTCTATGAAGTATGTTTCAGCAGTAGCGTCATCATCATCATTCAAATTTGCATCATCGAAATCCTGGAGTGGTATATCTTCTCCTCCTTCTGCCATATTGTATTTCTATATTACTACAATTATTTTTTATCCCCCTTACATATACAGTAAAAAATGCACATCTCAGTTGTTGAAAGCGTTGAACAATTGGCTGATTACATAGAAAGAACAAGTGCTGCATATCGACGAAGTTATAAATTAATGGGTCGAATTGATATGGCTCTTAATATTACTAAGGAATTCTTGTAAGCTCTGCTGTAATAGCGGCAATTCCAACAGTTCCGTACTGTTAGCCTTAACTCCTATACCTGGCGTCGTTATTGATGTGATACAAGGGAAAACTGGTGTAGCAAAGAGACGAGAGAAATATAAACATTATTATGTTCAATATAAACAGCTGCTTACACAAATACAAGAAAAAGCTGCAACCCTTCGGAACGAGGAGCTCCGGGGTCAGAACTTATTCAGACATATTTCATCAGGCGCTAGAAATTCAAAAACAAGAAGGATTTAGTCCACCTCTGGAAAGATATTTAAGACATTATGGATTGAATGGATATGAAATTTAGTTCGCACCGATAGGAACTCCGAGTTCAACATCAGCTAGACTCCGCGACCGGCCGGACTGACAACACAGCTCCTTTATATAGGCTAGTTTGATGGTGATGACTCACACGGAATTTCCCACCTTCCCACCTTCGGAACGTGTATAAACATGCTCAGCAGGCCCGCTTAGTTCAGGACAATGCACTGCTGCGCCAAACCCCTGTTGCGCATGCGTGAGTTCATATATAGGTCAGGGTCACACTTTAGTTACATGGATGGTTAATTTTTCCTTCGCTTCATGTAGATAAATGAATAAAATGGGTGTAAAAATTCTTACTTCATCCCAGTTGACCACGTTTACTTTACTACTGATATATTGTTTCAGGGTTTTCGGGATCCAATGGATATAACAACATCGTGTTGTGATGAATGTTGTTGTGATGAAAGGACCGGGGATTTTTATGATGGGGAGCAGCCCAAAGGAAATTTTCTTAGCGGGTGTTTGGTGAAATGGAAAACAATTTTACAGCAAGAATTTTTTTAATTGTAGCTAAAGGATATTTGCGAACAAACTTCTCTTAACCTCCATATTTCAATGTTTCGAAATATGTCAGACTGGTAATTACATGCAAAACACTCCGGATTACAATTTCTAGAAATCAGCCACGGCTTGTTGATATTGGTCGAGATGAACATGGAATACCGCCGTAACTGTCGTAAAAATACCGGCTATATCATCGATGATGAATGTGGCGGATAGGACATATCAACAAACCTGAAGCTTGTACATGTCGTTCATTGAATTACAGGTGAAGATACAGACTGAAAAGAAATTACATGATCTAAAATATCATTAAGATAGAATGCAGGGGCCTTGAAACATATATTCGGACTCTCAAAGTTTTAAAAATCTTTTCTGATCTGCCACTTGTTAAGGCTCATTTCAAAGCTCTTGGGATAAGAAAAATTTTCACACTCTTAGTTTTTCGAAAAGCGAAAATTTAATTTTCCTCATAGAGTTAAAGCAGAGGTGGTGGCCTTTTTGAATGTCAAATATTGGTAAATCTTGGGTACTTTGTTCCTCTAGTTCCAAACTTTGCACAGTGACGCCTGATTTGTATTCTGGACTTAGTGAGAGAATGGTTGAAAGTTTCATTGGGGAAAGTTGAGCTAAAGTAAGTATTTCGCTTTCAAGGCGCATACTACCATTAAGTGACGTTTTGACAATCATCTGTTATCAACCATTTCATTTTGTTTTCAAGGGGTCCAGTGAAAAACCTAGTTCTAATATAGTACGCCGTGCGAGTTAGCGACATCAAGACTATAGTTGCTGGCTTTACTTTCTTAAAGCATTCGTCATATTCCTCTTCACTAGGACATTCTCAGAAACAAGTACACGTGATACTTTACGGAAGACTAATTCCTTAAGGAAAGCGGTTATTTCCCGGTGGTGGGGATCTTGTTTCAAAATCCAATAGGAGCAGGAAAGCAAAACATGAGTTTCTTTCCTTTCAAACTTTCCAAAGAAAAATTCCAATGATCAACAGCGGTATATACGCCTTTAAATTTGAAATCATAAAAGCGTTCAGATGCACCTGAGCGTGACTGCAATTATAAAAGTGGCCCAGTAAGGTTTTAATATTTCCATATCACAGTTTAAATAATAGCTGTCCTGCTATGGGAACTTAAAAGAGTAAAAACCGACAATAATAACAACGATATCATTGGTTACAAAGAATTAACATTTAGAAAAACGAGAAACATACTACGCTATTCATATAGTACACGTTTAAAATTCAGGGTATTTCTTTGATTTTATGTGACACGTGTTCTAAATCATACTTTTTCTAATCTTGCTTCCCAAAACAAGCTAGTAAGTAATTTTTCCATTTCTGAGTATGGTTTCTGGCAATGGTTTGGTACAATACACTTGCTATTAAAAGAACAGGACTGACTAATGCCATACAATATTTCTCTTTTCAAAAATGTTCATCTGTCAACTTTGACACTCTGCAATGAAGATTGATTTAATCCCTCGAAATTACACGTAACTGTAAACCGTCTGTATTATCTCGGGTCTATGTACAAACGGTGTATTGCATGGAATGGTTTGGCCTGAAAAAATATTAAAATCTGCACCTTAATATCTGCAAGCTATTTTTAAATATTGGACTGGGTTCGTTTCTAAATTTCTCATCAATAAACCGAAAATGCGGGTTTTTTTCACAAAGCGTAGCACGATTCGAATTAAATGTTGCTGTATCAAATTTATGAGTGTCGAGCAGTAATGAGAAACTACAGCATTTTAAAGTCGTAGTCACTTTGACCGATTGCGACGCGAACATCTTTGAAAGAACTTACGTCTGTAACTTTGGATGATAATTTCACTGTTTTGCTTTCATTGTCGACTATAGTTTCTTGTTCTACCTAAAAAAGGATGTGGAGATAAAAAGTGCTCAGCTGTACTGTGTAAACTGCACTGTTATCGTTGACGAGAGAATTCTGGTCCGGACGAGTATTCAAACGTAAACAATAACAGTGCATTTTACACGTCGTATAGTTGTTGATAAGCTCTATCGTAGGTGTTTTAACGTGCCTTGGGAAGTGAGCAAACAAACTATTGTTGACATTTTCAAAAAGTGCTACTAAATCATCATCACTGGCCCTTAACATGTGTCGTTCTATTTCAATAACAGACCCACATATTCTATATTAACACAACCAAGGTAGATGTAAGAGAGAAAATGTATCGCTTATCCCTTTTTAGCTCGTGCACGTGTTCACACACGTGAGCTAATGCCTTAGCGATGTCTGTCTGTCTGTTCGTGTGTCTGTGTGTGTGAGTGAGTGTGTCTGTGAGTGTGTCTGTCTGTCTGTCTGTCTGTCTGTTTACAGGATAACTCAAAAACGCCTAAACAGATTCAAGTCAGATTTGGTAGACAGGTACCATATGCTACTTGCAAGAACTGATTAGATTTTAGTTAGTTTGGCTTGCATATTAATGAAGTTATGACATATCTTTTTTTTTCATATAATGGTTTCCCTAAGGAGACAGTAATGACAGTGTCGACATATAGCAAGAAATACTGCACAAAATTTCATGAAACAGTCTCAGAACATTATGATGATACTGTAAGTGTCATGTCAATTATCTGCTCATTTGCATATTTTAAAGAACGTTTGTAATTAGTGACATGACTCTGAAATTCCTGCACCAAATTTGATGATACATGCAGCAAATATTGATCTGATATATATCTAACTGTACTTAGAAGCAATCGGCAGTGTCAAGTTAATACATAGTGATTTGCATATTTTATGAAGTTTTGTAATTAGTCATATAACTCAGAAATAACTGCGCCAAATTTGATGAAATCTGCTGCAGATACTGATCCGACAGATATCTAACTTTGTTGTAAAGCATTTAGTAGTGTGAAGTTAATTAAGGGTTCATTTGTATATTTAATACACTTTGTAATTAGGTATATAACTCTGAAATCACGGAACCAAATTCGATGAAACCTGCTACAGATATTGATCTAATAAATATCTAATTGTACTATGAAACATTGAGCAGTGTCAAGTTAATTAAGGGTTCATTTGCATATTTAATGAACTTTATAATTAATGATATTACTCCAAAATTACAGCATTAAATTTGATGAAACGTGCTACAAATGTTGATCTGATGGATATCTAATTGTCCCATGAAGCATTGAGCAGTGTCAAGTTAATAAATAGCTCATTTGCATATTAAATAAAGTTTTGTAATCAGTGATTTAACTCTGAGAGTACTGTGCGAAAGCTGATAAAACCTGCTTCATATAATGATGTAACAAATATCCGATTGTTCTATGAAGCGTACTACTATTGATGAACCTGTTGTGAAACACGCGAGCACATTCAGTTCACATCTGGTTAAAGGTATACTGTCACCTGTTCCAATTTTGCCACAGTTACCATGGAAAGAGAAAATCTAACCAATCACAGATTTTAAGCGGGTGGCCGCTTTTTAAAAACAGCGCCCTCAAATGGGCATTTTGAATACCAAGGAACGCCCCTTTGACCATATATGGGCATATTTAGATACAGGTGACTGTATACCTGGTCAAATCATGTAGGATGCATTGCAGTTACGTTAACTGCTGCCTCTCATACGACCAACGACAGATTTTCGCTCTATTGCATATCCCTCGAGTAATGAGATGACGCCGTCGACTGAAAATTGTTTATGAGAATATGATGGCATTTTGGCAATCGTTCTCAACAACTCAGCAGGGTCTGAAATTTGACATTATATTACTGACATTTTTATGATCACAATATTGCTTTCATGGTACAGTTATATTAAACTCTAACTGAAATAGGCGACAAACTTTATGGGCTTCATTAATCTTTTAAAACCTCCTCGGGTATTTGAATACATACATACATACATACATACATACATACATACATACATACATACATACATACATACATACATACATACATACATACATACATATATATATATATATATATATATATATATATGAAAATACATACATACTAATATATATATATATATATATATATATATATATATATATATATATATATATATATATATATATATATATATATATATATATAGATATATAGATATATGAAAAAATGAAACCATAACAAATTTTTGATATAAATATCGGAGCGGCTTGTAATGCTCAGAGGTTAAGTTGGGTTTCATTTGACTTCGTGATGAACATCATACGTGACGTCAGAAGTCTACGTTTTGAAAAAGTTACTGACGGTATTTTTCGTCTGCTATTGATATCACCTGCACGAGGAGATAGATTTATTGCATTAAGGTATAGAATGCGCCTCGGGGACAGATATTCGGACTCTCAAACTTTTTCAATTCTTTTCTGATCTACCACTTGTGGGGGTTCATTTTGAAGCTCTTGGTGTAAGAAAACTTTTTTACACCAAGTTTAGTTTTTTGAAAGTCGAAAATCGAAAATTTTATTTTTTCTCCGCGAGAGTCAATACAGGGATGGCGTCTACTTTTAATGTCAAATACCGATAAATCTTGAGTAATTTGTTTCTCTAATACCAAAATTTGCACGGTGACCCCGATTTTTATTCTTAGCTTTGAAAGAGAATGGTTGAGAGATTCCTGAGGAAAGTTTGAGCAAAAGTTAGAGTCTTTCATTTTCGAGGCGCATACTACATTAACCATAGACCCTGGAGTCTCGCTCCAGGGTCAATGCATGAAGGTAGAAAGTGCCTCTCAAACTTTTACAATGATTCTTTTTATACTACCACTTGTTGAAGGTTTTGGAGTAATTAAAATTTTCACCGTCCTATTTTTGTGTAAACCGTAAATTTAATTTTTCCAATAGAGTAAAAAACAGGGGTGACGGCCCTGTTGAATTTCAAATATCGGTAAATTTATTATAATCTGTAATTCTTATACAAAATTTTGCACGGTGACCCCCTGACTTTTATTCATGATGTTGAAAGAAAATAGTTGAAAATTTTCTTGGGTAAAGCTTGAGTGAAAATTCAAGTGTTTCACTTTCGAATGCATGTTACATAGATAAAAAATACCTTCAAATGCATTATCTTGTATGATAATCTTTTCATCATTAGGAAATATAATGACGTCATCCATATGTTTGATGATCGAAATTAATATTTGCTCAAACTGTTTTATGTACACTATATACGCGTTTTACCGTGAACAGATAAAGAATTGGAATGAAAAGGGCATCCGAATAACTGTATTCATTGGGTACTCCATACTCCTGGTAAGTGCCCCCCCCCCCCCCCCCCCCCCCCCCCACCCCCCCCCCCCGCCACTGTGGGCACAACTACTACTTCTCTACTGCAACTACGTTGTTTTCGACAAAACTGGGCGCAGAAAGGCCAGTGGAAACCACCCTAGGTTGAACGCAGGTATATGGCATGCATGTTCGCATATAGAGGGGAAGTCTGCGGTAATTATTCTCTGTTGGTTCATAGACTTGAATTTATGGTTCGTGTTTTGCCTTGTTGCCTTTACTTGCAAAAATACTGACGGACAGTCTGTGATTATGCAAAAACACGTCACCAGTGATAATTGCGAATTCAAAAAACGTTCGATGCCTCGCACTCAATCAGTGCTCCTTACAAACTTACAGAGTTCTGCCTTTCAAAGTTCGTCGACAGAGAGAAGTTATTAGCCCTCTGAGAGAATCACAGTTTTCTAATTGTCACGTTCGTCTCACACTCGTAACCGAGCCGAATAGTAAAGTTGCCCCATCCTAGTCACAAAGCATGGCACTGTTACAACTGAAGCACATTGCGGCGTTCAATCAAAATAATTCCGTCATGACAGATAACTGATGAGAACAGTCATGACTCGGTTCTGTAAATACAGACCACCATGTATCATTTCAACTCGTGATAGAACCAGTTGGAAAAATAGCTATTCAAACAAAAGTGAAAGTGGGGAAAAAAGAATTTTACGATAACAACAAGAAAACATGAAAATGTAAACATAACTTTAACTAAAATTCTAATGGCGGATTTTACAAAATTCCACATCGTCAGTCTGCTTTTGCAGCGTACACTGAAGGAAAGCATTGACCAGCTGAAAGATACATTGTTTTGTCAAAGCGCAACATCAATAAATTCTTACAACTGAGTATACCTTTTTATTGCACACACAAAAAAACCAGACTTCATGATCGAGCTTTTTCGATTGCTATTTTATGAGGAAACGGACGCCCTTGGCGTATTTGTAAAAAATGAAGCTGAAAGCCATCCTTGAAACTAAATATTTCTTTACGTGAACGAGATACAAGTATGATTTTATTGCTGCAAATCGAGCGGTGTGTCTGCAGCTGCTTGTAATAAAACTACTTTCTGCGAGTGGCCTAAGGGAGTGGTCATTATTTACGGCCGGGGGTCGGAGGAATTTCATCGGAAGCTCTGAAATTTCGATTACCCCGCCCCCTGCCAACCATGATGAATTTGAGGAACCCCCCTCTCTGACACAGGAATTTTGAAAGACCCCCCTGACTAAGAAAAGTTAAATAAAAATACCTGCATTAGTAAAATTACAAAATACAGCAATAGTAAAGACCATTCAAATCCTGGTGTAGTCCGCTAGATTATCATTGGTTATCTCATGACGATTGAAAAAGGTAAAAGGTGAAACAATAGAATGAAATTCAAAGTTACAACAAAAATAGCTATAAAAGCTCACGCCATACCCAGTATCCAACCATAGAGTATTGTTTATTTGGATGGGTATTATGACTGGTTTTTCACAAGCATATCTGACTGGGGAAGTTAAAAGTACAGGAGAAGAGAGGCTAAGGGAAAGTGTTAGAAAAAGGTGTCCCCTCTTTTTCGTGAGAAATTTTCAGAAAGTGATTTGTGTGATGGTGCAGTCTTGTGCAATCTGAGAGGTGTTTTCAATGTGTTTTTTTACTTAGTAAAACTGTTAGAACACCCGAAGGGGGGAAAGCACGAGTGGGGGTTCGAAAAGTTTGATAAATTGATGTGTGCAATCTGAGAGGTGTTTCAATTTATTTTGCAGCGAAAATTGAGTAATCCCCCTCTTTCTCTCCACTTTTCGAGCAACCCCCTTCTGGCTTTCAATTTTTGGAATGACCTCCCCTTTCAGATTCCTCCGCACCCTCTCCGGCCGTAAATAATGACGGCTCCCTAACGAAATTTTACCTTCAGAGGTTTGGAATTCTTTTGAGTCGGATATGCATCCCAATTATGAGAAGACTAAGTCTCTTCTGATAACAACACTGTGAACCATTGGAACGTCACTGTTTGTCGCCAAACACAATGTACCAAAACAATAAGATAAATGCCGCCCTCAAACCTTTGACTCGACATATTTCTGCCAGAGTATTCTAAAATCAAGTTCGTCTCCATTGTGCATTGACCTGGCAATGCATATCACAATTATTAGAAGCCAGTTTCTACTTTTGAGAGTCAATAGTGTTGCCGCGAAGTCCAAGTTTTAATATGGCGTAAAAATCTGCGGCATTTATTTACTCAAGGGGGACCGCAAACCATGATGTTTTTAGATTAGCTCACTTATACCGCTTTGCGCTTATCTGTGCTTACAAAACGATCGGAAACTGTATTAGTCGTCTGAACCTATTCTTTCAATGAACAGCTGTATTTCTTTCGCTTCGCGAGTTCTCATTTTGTGTTCGTTCTGCAAGAGGGCAGTACAGGGACATAATAGCGTGCAGTTGTTTCGCCAGCACGCCTCTTATACGCGACCATTCTACTGTCATCATGGAAGAGTTTGTTGAATGTTGCTTCCTTCAGTTTATTAACTCTATAAGTCCATCGTTTCGGGAAAGTGGTAGGGAGAGGCGTTTTCGTATTGGGAAAAGACAGTTGTTAGAGTTTTTTATCCTATCGGAAATAGGGTTTAACTTGGCGAACATATTGTAGGGTGGAAAATCCGGTGCTGTCCTCCTTTCAAACAAACAAGGAGGGCAGGTGAGATTTGTGAACATCTCTCAAATTTCATTTTTTGTTCAAAATATCTCAGAATGTCTTACTTACATAAAAACACATCTGGTCATGATTTCTCAAAATCTACTGATTGGCTGCCCCTGTGGGTATTTCTCGTAGAAGAATCACTGAACAAGGGCAATACCCGTTGCTACTCACCCGGGCTTGATACATGTACACCAACATATCCAATCGCCTCTTAGATATGTTACTGTGACGATTGCCCTTTGGGAAATCCCTGATCAATAAATAAATTAATGACAAAGTATCATAGTATTTCAGTAGAGCTTTTGCAAGAAGATCATCTATCCTTTCAGGGGAGCCTTACCTTTAATATCAACGGCACGGCGGTGCACATTTTACTTCCAAATTTCCACTCCGCTGCCATAGTTGCGTGGAACAAAAACGGCAGGGAGATCGTGCTGAGAGTCCAGTCGGAAATTGCCAAATTCAAAAGGAACACGTTGAAAGTGTTTTTCTTGCGGTTGCCCGTGATCAGCACAAGTGCGACCATGATGTTGCTCCCGGCGGACAGAAGCACGCTCAGTCCGAAAATGACGCTCAGGGTGACCATAGTGTTGGATGGTAAGGTCTCCACAAAATACTCTCCGCTGAAGTTACCTGTGTAATTCTGATCAAGATGTGCCCACTCGCTCGTCTCGTTGGAGGCCATCTCTTCAAGCCCAAGCCAGGAAAGCGAACGCGAGATGTATCTAGCGACCAGTTCTAAGGTTACTGTGCGTCGGTCTGGGACTGCGATCCTTAAAATAGCGCTTGGCAAAAACACTTGAGCGAGCGTAGGCGTATCTGCACACTCGCAAAGAATCATGGGAGTCATTAAATTCGGAAAAAAAAGATCCATTTTATTGTTATGGTCTCCAGAACAATATTTCAATTTGTAAATCGAGATAATTTATTTCATTGCTGTGCAATTAGCTTATCGAGCAAATTAAGTCAACAAAACAGTATTCAACCATACGTCGTTATTCATGTAATTATCAGAAACAGACCTTTAGGTAAGAAACGCGATTTCACGAGTCCAGGGAAACTCATATGTTGTGAATGTTTAGTTGAAGGCGTCTGGATACTTTGATAGGCGGAGACCTTCCCCAAGCAAGACATTTTCCCTCCGGATTCAGGTTATTATAATTGATTATGAGGCCCACGTCAGATTCAGTTGATTGAACGTCAAGAAACCTATGTGTCTGCGGCTGTCCGAGATCCCGTGTATCTAAACAAAATGTGTGTGATCTCGTGCGATTGACTCAACATCGATCCGTACACCTATAAGTACTCCTCCATCCATCCCTCTTCCCATCCATCAAAAAGAGCTATTGATCTAGGATCCACCAAGGATGGATTTGTTATTAATCTAGAATTTGTTAACTCTGGCCAAAACGTCATCGACTTTCTTGTTTACAAACAATGTATTTCACGCACTGTATATAGATGCATCATGTCAAAATAGCTTTAAGATGTACATTATGACAAACATGTTTTAACTTTAATCTATCGCCAAAGTACCTTTGATACTGTGTTTATGTCTGTCGTAGGACTCCCCAGCGACCTGAGCGCAGTTCCGACAACCGCCTCCATCCAACCATAGACCCTCGAGAAAAAAACCCGTAGGCTTCAAAATTAATTCACACAAGTGCATATCGGAAAAGTAATGATTTTTAGCGCCCAAAACACTTTCGCCTATAGATGCATCCATTCACAGGGATCAATATTGAGGTATTCTGAACATTATGGCGATGGCGCTGGCATGTCATTTGAGATCGATTTGAATTCAATGCTTGAAGATCATGGAGAAAGTAAAGCTTTCACCGCATTATTTCTTGGAAGTCGAAAATTTACTTTTCCCCATAGAGTTAAAAGGGGGATGGCTGCCATTTTGAGTTTCAAGTAACCTTGAATATTGGGTAATTTGTTTCTGTGGTACCAAAGTTTGAACGCTGACCCGTGATTTTTATTCTTGATTTTCAAGGGGAACGGTTTAAAATTTCAGTATGGAAAGTTTGAGCAAAAGCTCGTCTTTATTTCTTCTTATACCCTACACTCTGTCCGTCTGGTTCTATTCGTCTCCATATCTGTCCCTCTCATCGAAAGATTTGATTGGACTACGAGTGAAATCTGTTAAGCATTTCCGCAAGACTTTTCAAACTTGGATTATTCTATCAAAAAAGCAAAAAAATGTTACGATGTAACGGAGCGAATAACCACTTTGCCATTACGACTTGTTTTTACTCAGTATCTAGAGGCAATAATTCGTCGCTGTTCCCGCTGCTTTCAGCAATATCGGAAACTCGAATTTATTTGAAATCACCGTGTAAAACGTAGCTGACTTGTGGTACCTGTATAAAGCTTTAAACTAGCTATTTACACATTAATGGCTCCGATCTGTGATTGAAATATTCCTGTAGACTGTTGTATAAATTTTCTTACGAAATGCCTTCGAGAAAGAGGTGACTGCGAGCCAAAATATCTGACTATAGGCCAACGACTGCGATCGTGACTTTGACCTCAAGTGGCACTCTTCGACACTAAAATGTAATCTTGGTTTCCAGAAACGATTGTGGCTATGGTCGGGTGTTTGAGGAGAAGGAAAGCTTTTGATTATGAACAGTAGGGCTACACCAATGGGAACAGTGAAATTTCACAACGCTTCATACAAGTCTCATCGCTAACATTAACTTTAACGAATTTGCCCAAATGAAACATTAAACAGAACCCAAGCTGACATTGATCAAACACCTGTCAACAGAAGTCGTGCCGCTGCATGTTTTAAAAATAGACAAATTTAGCTCAACACTACTGTCGTGCCCTGTAGGAGATTAATTATACCTCTCTTGAGCCGTTTGATACGGAGCGAACAAAAAGAAGCCCTTTCGTTCCGCAGTGGACGAAAAATGTGAGATGGTGGACCACGCATCGATTCAGGGACCATCAGAGACACCAGTCATTAATGTGTTGGACTATGAACTAAAATCTAGCATGAAATGTGAACTCTTGGGGTTTTATTAAAAAACAAAGAAAAAAAAACATTTTATGTCAAAATGTTTTGCAGTGCTCAAACATTTTTTGTGCTCATAGATCTGACGGTAACTTTCTATTTTTTCTTTCTTTCTGTATTTATTATTTATTTATTTTTATTCATTTATTTAGTTATTTACTATTTTTCTCTCTGTGAACGAAAGAAATACTGAAAAATATAAATCCATGCTATATTTTTAATATGCGAGAAAGGATTCAGAGTTGGGAATTAAAAAAATCGAAAATATCATATGGTTTGGAAAAACATTTTTTCTTGGACTTCATCGCATAGCTACAATATCAATCCTCCATGATTCAGTATGTGGTTGACTTTCATCTTCCAGAACCGCATTAGCAGAAATTGTGTCAGCCATTGTATGCATCATCTATACTAAAATGGTAAATATTTGGATTGGGATACTAATTTTCCTCTTCAAGGTCGCTGTTTTTTACATTTCTTTGACGTCAAGTAAAATAAATGATACTGTATTTATTTCGTAAAGCTGGATCGGCAGCATGGCTGGTGCAGAATACTAACCCGCTGGACTGTACGCCATGGGCTGTTGTTTGACGGCGGCAGTCATAATCCTACAAAGTGGCGCAAAATTATAATTTCACGCTCACGATGCATTGGCGTCCTTGGACGCGATAAGTCAAGCTGCAATTCCCACTCGATTTGGATTCTAACAATGCTGGCGCCACGAAATGCCAGCATGGTATCGACAACATGGTCTAACTCGTTTACACATTTAAAAATTCACCCAGTTACGTATCCCTCATTTAGGTATTCAGCCTACTAGTACCTCCATGTTCTATTGTATTTCAAACACTTGTAATATTGAGCTGTTTTTATCGTTTTAATTTATTGATGGCGTGGGTTTTAAACAATATTGTATAGTATGCCACGCACAGACAATTGATAACGTATACTTTTTTATCTTTTCTTAAGTCGGTAGAAATCAAAGTATTGTATGTCATCTTATTGTATTCTTTATGGCGTATCCGACGTAGCCAAGATACTGTATAATGCGCGCGCACACACAGACACACAGAGACACATACACTTTCTGGAGACCGACTCAAGCAGCCACACACTCACAGGCAGATTCACAGACTGATCTACCAGTGGTTGGGCCGTGAGGCCTAGCCATGGTTCCGTATTCAATAATCAAGTTCAAGTTCTACATCATCACTCGTCGTCAGTTCCAGCTTTTTTCGATTATATGACATTGTGGAGATACCAAACCCGGTGCGATGACTGACTTTTGGTTGTCAGTCGCCTCTCATCATCAAGCGAGATGCTCTCCGACTATTTCCCTGAAGCACGAAAGTAACTGTCTATCTTTCTGGTCGTTACTAGATATTGCCGCGGTTTCCTTTTCGGCTCTGTTCGTGAACGAGGTCAAAAATGAGCTTTTGGACTCAGTAAATTGTCTCTTTAAATGCCGATGGAATTGAATCCACTGTCCTTCAAAAGTAATAAACCTAAACTTCAGTCTCTCAAACTGCGATAATCTATTGCAAGGTCTAAAATAACAGTATTTCCGTTTCGTCATAGCCATAAATTTTGTCTTAATTCTGTTTAAAGCTATACCTGCAACTGCGAGTGACATCGTTCGTGGCCGCCTAAAAACCAATTAATCTGTTGCTACGACTTTCTAGAGAAACCGCAAAAGAAGCGATTCCGTTAGTATGCAACTTTTATTTCCGTTGCAGCTTTCAGTTGAATCCTTACTAGCAGCAATTAATTTTGTTTGAATTTTAGGGACTGAACAGAAATTAAAGGAGGGGG
Organism: Ptychodera flava; assembly: GCF_041260155.1. Classification (NCBI taxonomy): domain Eukaryota; kingdom Metazoa; phylum Hemichordata; class Enteropneusta; family Ptychoderidae; genus Ptychodera; species Ptychodera flava. Next base: position 21,141,259 of record NC_091944.1, on the reverse strand, counting down.
AGGGCCGTTGTTTTTCAAATGACAAAGTGACAATTCAAAAGCAAACGCGAGAAAATAAATGACCCTCCCCAATTTTCATGTGCGAAAACCAGTGAAACCCCCTGCGTGTCAGTCCATATCAGTATTATTATAAATGACTTATGATTTCTCATTTGACCTTCAAACTTATTATAAAGAATACTTTTTAACCTTTTCTAATAATCGCTTTTATGCAAGGTTTCAAGTAATTTAAAGAAAAAAGACCACATTTCACAATTACTTGTAAGAACTCTATAAACTACTTAAAGTAGAATTGTCCATACAAAATTAAAAGGGACAATAGCTGTAATGTTTACCTCAATTTATAGTTTGGCTTGCAGAGAGCATTATTTTTGCTTGTCAAGAAACAGCCTAAACGTCAAGATTTAGATTTAAAAACATTGATATAAATGCACAGATATAGCAAGTTTTGCACCGGAAAAACATGCAATAGTTTACCTCTAGACTACCATGATAAGTAAAATAATATTTTTCGGTGAAATTCTAATATCATATTTATTGTTCACATAATAAATGCACAGATATTGCTAGTTTTGTATTGGAAAAAATATTCATATTTTCTTCATAGACTTCCATACATAGTGGCTCAACATTTTTGATGAAATTTCAAAATCAAATTTTTTGTACAAATATACACTTGTAACCAGCCCATTCTAATCAAGTACATTGCATGTATATCAATCATCAAATATCTATAGATGCACAGACATTGCTAGTTTTATATTGGAAAAAAATGTTCATAGTCTTCTAAAAGACTTCGATGCATAGTGGATCAACATTTTCAGTGAATTTCCAAAATCAAATTTCTTGTACACATATGCACTTGTAACCACCCTATTCTAACCAGGTACATTTTGATCATTTATAAATTATATTATAAATGCACAATATTACTGTTTTTAATCGGAAAAGAATTGTTCGTTGTTTTCTCATAGACTGCGATGTATAGTGAATCAACATTATTGATGAAATCCAAAAACCAAATTCCTTGTAGTAGTACCTACGCATGCACTTTTTCCTCCAACTTCAAGCAAAGTACATTTACATCAATTATCAAACATATATAAATTCATAGATATAGCTTGTTTTTGTGGGAAAAATGTAAATACTTTGCCAAATAGACTCTCATGTATTGTGATTTGATTTTTGTGTCTCTTACCTTCTTATAGTTGAGCAGAAATGGTGACCCCAAACGCATGTGTGAAATATCTTGACCCTTGCTCTCCCCATGTAATTTCTTTCCACTTGAAATCAAAACGAGTTTCATTAGTTCAGTCTCACTAAGATCAACATGTTGATAGCTATTCTAAAAGTACGACTGAACAACAGTGTTTTAAATAATTTGGTATGTCTGCTGCCTGTTTTGACACATCCGCCATGCTCAGGAAACATTTTGTCGATAAATTTCAGTGTTCTGATATAAAATGAGATAAATGCAAGCGTTAAAAACAATTGTAGAATGTGATAACCTGAAAGCGCTTTCTCTTCAAACTTTTTAAATATTACTGTAGAAAGAGATTGGCACCAAACATGTTCTAAACGTAACTGTGCTATTATTCATTTACATACATACATACATACATACATACATACATACATACATACATACATACATACATACATACATACATACATACATACATACATACATACATACATACATACATACATACATACATACATACATACATACATACATACATACATACATACATACATACATACATACATACATACATACATACATACATACATACATACATACATTTCAAATACGTCGGACTCCATACAATTGATCTTATACAGTCAAGACATTTGCATGCAAAACGGTTCGCCTACTAACGCAATACACTTCTACATGCATCTACTATGATTAGTTGTCAAGTTTTATTAGGTAGACGGAGGGCGCTATAAATTATGAACATTTCCAAAGGTGAACACGAAGCCCCTCAGCATGGCTTAATCCTGAGGCTTTGCGACTTTTTACGGATATGCTGAGGTGGCCTTCATTATGTGATAGGGCCGTTGGAATATGAGAAACGTAAAAGTTGACCCCCTCCTCCAAGTATTCATATTAAAATATGAATCATTCTCCACTCAATTTGTAAACTGTAACCCCACGATCTAAATTTTGACCTGATGGTATTAAAGGAAACATAAAGTAGCCATGATATATCATCAAGATGTGGTGCTGGAATTTAACATCACGATCATGTAACTTTGCACTATGGACACTGTTCGTAACTTTGGGCTATGTTTTTCAAAATTTTGCTCAGTTTAGTTAACCCATGGCCAGGTTTCTTGTTCTACATTCACAACCGGCACTGTTGCTGATAGAACCTTTTTGTATTGTTTTCAGACTTCATGCAAAATGAACCATATTCTGTTGGGTTTTTTTTAATTTTCGGTTCTATTTTGGATATGCCTTGACTCCATACAAATCCTTTGTGAAACATAACCCCTCAAACCATCTATTGTAAAGTTTGAAAACCCTCCCCTCCATAACCCTTAGGTAAAACTCAACCCCTCCTGATTTCAGTCGGCCCTCTCAGCTTAAGGGAAGTTTCTCTTCCTGCTGTTTAAATATACTAGCCTAGGAGGGCCATGAGTCGATATTTTTCAAGTTATAAGTAAAATGATCAAATTTTTTCTCTTGTGCAATATTTTAAGAGGCTTTGATTACCATGGCTGATGTTTCGTAGGTCTAACAAAAATAATTCGCAAAACCTTCGTCAGTAGAAGAATCGTATTTGCCCGTGTTTGTGTTAATACGGGGGTGTGTTTATCCGAAGAAAACATATATTTTATGGTACGGAAAAGGTCGCGTGGTGGAACGGTGCCGATATGAAGACACTACCCCGGTGAGATCTGATTCGCGAGAGAATGCGGTTGTCGTCGGTCATGACAAAAAAAGCTATGATTTATCGCTCAGGGTCAATTGCATCGACCCACAAACCCCTGGCATTTATTCAATACCCCTTGCAATCAGCCACTACAACCACAGTGATATTTAGCGGTTCATTGAAGGCAATTTGAATAGTGCACTAAATGATAAAAATTATCTTGGAAATTAACATGAAAGATTGGTTAATAAACCGCGATCAATTATTACGTCAAGCCATTCATACATCTGTGTGTGTACATAAATCCTTCAAACTTCAAAAACCGAAGATCGAAATCAAGTCTTACGACGTAAATTTGAAATAGAAACACTGTATTGACATGTAATCATAGAGAGAAATATACAGGGTATTATGACGTCATTCCCCTGTAGGTTCCTAGAATAGCATGTCGTTATTTCCTGTTTACAGCCTTAACCTTCCGGGCAAATAAAACAATTCAGCCATCTAGGAAACATGACTTCGTATACTATTATTTTTCAAGAATCTAAAGTAATTTCAGCATCCCCACGCAAGTTGAAAAGTTCTTGGAATATTTATTAGATCTGGGCGCACTGTCGATTATTTAGCTATTTCTTCGTTCGGTCGATGAAATCTCGAGGAACTACTTTCGGTTGGATGAAGCTCGATTGGCAAACGTTGATTTTTTTTACAGGAATCTGGAATCCTTTGAAGGCGATTTGCTAATTTCTCTTGCAGGAAACAGTTTTTGAATTAAGAAAGCTACTAATATTCTCCTCAAGGCTTTCTTTTATTACTTCTCATCTCCGTTTTCGCATATTACAACGTGATTTTCGATGGGTGGTTATAACTTTGCCGCAAGAAAGTACACATGTCCTATTTTCTCAATACCTTAGCGATAAAGGAAAGTAGAGGTGCGAGCAACACAGAATGAAATTAATCCCCGCAGCATGCACTCAACAACAAGTTAAACCCGGAATTCGAATGAACCACGGCTGGAAAAAAGCCATATTCATAAACGCGCACAAAAATGCGTTCCTTTCTTTTCACACGCGTTTGTACTGTCTGTTTGTTTGTACTGCGATCACGTGATCTCCTGGGCGTACTGAACGCCTTGGCGGACTGCAGTCCGTAGAACACACCGCGTCCCAGTTTTCCCTGAGTAGAGCCATTATTGTACAAGGTCGACGCAAAATATGGCCCAATTTCGATTACACCACGATGCCTTTAAGGGGTGTTCACATTCTACAGCGTTTTTGGTTAGGTGTTTTAGTTTGTGAATTTTTTTTTCTTTTCTTCTGTTTTTGTTTTTGTTTTTCATTTTAACCCAATATCACTTTTATGCAAAAATATCATCGCATTTCTAGCACTTCGACGATTCCAGATCGACATACTGGTAAGGTTTACTTTTCCCGTGTGCCAAGCAGATATAAGTTGGAAGAAGCTTAAAGTTATTAGTGTACGCAAATCACTAGAATTCTCGGTGTTTTTTTCACCTATTTTAAACACTTCACAAGAATACTATTTTACCATGATTTAAATTTGTTTACATTTGATCCTAAAAATTCTAAACAGTCTGGCCGTATAAGAATGAGAGTAGATAACGCTGAACAAAAATGCCGTTTTTTGTTTCTATATAAACTCTACTTTCGAATGAGATATTAAATTTCATGAAGTCGCTTTAAGTTTTTTACTTAAACTAATCGCTATCAGTAACATAAAAATTGAGCGATGCTTACACTGAGTGTGTATGATGCTCTTCGAGCAAACAATTGCTCCCCAACTAAACTTGAGATTCACTGATTTTTGATAATGTACTGTATCGTTAGTTTCTATGTCATTTTTAGTGAGAAATATTTCTTTGAAAAAAGTATGTTGGTTACCTGCAACGCTACGTTGAGGGAGTAAAAATATACATCACCACCGTTGAGGGTACCACTCCTCGAGTACACTACTTTAGCTCACATCTTATCACTGTCAGCCCATCTAATGCGTGTCTTTTTCTCTGTTGCGATGTCTGCAGAACTGCTCATCTGACACATGAAAACATGTGTGTCGGTAACATTCAACGCTGCCTTGGCGGTACAAAAATAAATGCGGACATAATATGTACCAAGCCTCTGGGAACAACAAGAACTAACTAGTGTTTGTGGCCGTGGCATACTTTTAATCGTCAGAGTACGTCGTGTAAAATTATTTAATGTTGTTGCAATCTAAAATGATTTCTTCAAGCTTTCTTGGTAGTGTTATCCTGCCTCACAGCAGGAGTTTCCACCTAGCTCCGTGGAAATCTTTTTTTTATTTATTTATCTTATTTGTTTATTTATTATTTTATTACTCATCCAACAGTGGGACCCAATTACAGGATGAGATACCCATAACCCACTACCCAATGGAGCAATGAGGAGTAAAGTGCCTTGCTCAGGGGCACAACATCGTACTGGCGTCTAGAGACTCACATCCATCCTGTGACAGTGATTCCGTTACTCTTGACGTTACACTGGACCTACCGGGTCTCGAACTCTCCATCCTCCAACAGTGAGTCCGGTACCCGGTCAACCACTTCCCCACGGTGCCTCCCTTTCAAGTGCGCTTGCAAACATCAAACGAAGGACGCACCCAGGTCAGGAAAAGCCCTTTTGGAATATATTTTGTTTTCCAAAATGCAATAATTTCAATAAAGTTGCAAGTCATTATCAAGGTAATTGCGTCATGACACAAACAGTTATCCAGTCATCGTCACCGTTCCCAAAGCCATTGCCACCTTCATTCCAAACACAAACATCAGCATGAGCAGCATATTCGATTTCAAGGTCGTCATCATCATCATCATCATCATCATCATCATCAACATTATCAACATAATCATCATCACCGCATCGACATCATCACCACCACCACCATCATCATCATCATCATCATCATCATCATCAACAACAACAACAACAATAACAACAACAATGACGACGACGAAGACGTTGTGGTTGTCCGTTTGCCAAGCTCTTCTCATTTCAGATTGTTTCTTTATTAAGTAAGCATTATTGGTAATTTTATCCAATGATCATCGTACGGTTGCCGCGTATATTGGTTGTTTTAAAGCAACAATCGCCAAACCTTGTGTCGAAGTGTAAAACGAGGCAATATTAACCTTTATGAACGAATCCGATCGCAAAATATGAAAGATGTACTATATATTTTACATGATATACTTTGGGATAATTGGATCTTCGTATTTTTCAAATTTCCCAAAACTGTTAGGTGTTCTATAGCTGAATGTTGCAATATAACAAATTACTCATAAAAACAAGTGTGTAACTTAAAAAGAAAAACAGATAAGCTTACATTTGCAGATTAAACCGACAGTACTTCACAATCCAATTATCCCAAATTAGTTCCAATCGTGTTAATTTCGAATTTTGAACAAAATATTTCGCTTTTAACAAATAACATCGGCTTTAGGCTGACAAATGAAACCGCTTCAGTTTAATCTTCTAAATTTTGATCGTAGCAGGGTGATTGCAAATGATTGCAAACGATTGAATCAGTAATTTAAGCAAAATTTTAGGCTGTTATCGGCAAGTTAAAGCCCTAATAGCTGCGAATGTGTAATACACCGATCTCAAAATATCCCCAGAGTTTTTCTTGAATAAGACCCATTAGAGACTGAAAAAGTGTATATCACTGTAATAAGTGTCGTAAGTGGCATATAAAATGAACGTTTTAACATCAAAAACTGATCATGTGACATAAAAAATAAAGATTACAACACTAAAATGTTGGCCATCGTGTGTTGTGCATTCAAATAAATGGCATCATCGCTAGTTTCTTGTATTATCACAATGTGTACGTCCAGGAAATACTGCATTTTTGTACTTTTCCGTGGGGACGCCATTTTATGGGTGCGGCACCCGTTTATTATATAACCTGTTAAAACGCGTAGGCATGGTTCAAATCAGCGAGCAGTGATGATACTTCTAGACCTGTCTTTCAGTTAGCACATTTACATAAACCAACTTTGGTTTGAAAATAAAATAATGAACAACTTGCATAAAATTCTCAGCTATTTGGGCTTTAATGGTACGATGAGACATCATAAAATTATGTCAATGACTCGCCTAGTATCGTCCGTTTGTTGTTTTTTTTTCTGTCTTTACTCAAAACTAATACGTCAGCTCAGTACAATCAAAGACAAAGCGACCGAGAAGGTTATGAGGTGCGCTGACGGAGTTTATTATGGCACAAAATATTCAGTCAGCCGGCAAGCAAATATACACGAGTACAGCATTAACCGATTCTGAGTGTTTAAACTCTCACCTTTTTGATCGTTTTAGGCTTAATGATCCGTCGATGGGGCGCTAAGGCTCCTGTCGAATCGCTTGTCATTGCAAGAGTTCCTTCCTTTTTCGCCTTTCATTTATTTCCATTTTTCTTCGCGAAAGAGGTAAATCATTCCATGCATGGACCATGGCAGCCAACAGAGTTGTTCGCGCGAAAAGGCTTTAGTAAGCCCTTTCTTGAAGCTTGGCGGGTGAGAAATTTTGTGTACGAAATAGGCGAGGAACAGCCGCGCTGACTTATTGTGAGCGGACTACGGCAGTTGAAAGGCCTGCATTAGGGCAGAAATAGGATTCTGTCTTTTTAGGAGGAGCGTGCCAAGGGGAGGGCAAAGTTTTGTTACAGAGAGATAACAGATATCTTGTGTCGGAGGGAGGGGTGGATGGGGAGTTTTCAAGTGAAATGAAGTGAAAAGACTATGGGGTACATTTTCAAATTGTTGGTTGCGTTGGTGAACAGTGTCCAATATCTCTTACAAAATCGATATGGCTAGTACGTATAAATGTAAAACAATTTTCCTCACACAACGATGACATCAGCGAGGTCGCAGCCCATGGTTGGCGACGTGCATTCTACCGATGAAAAAAAAACAGTGCAGCCGTTGGAGATTTTGACAATACAAACCTCTGAAGTATTCGCTTTTTCAGTTATTTTATTACTTGTATTGAGTAATGACCAATTCGAAGTGAGAAATGCATAAACCATTTACACCTCGGAAAAGATAATTTGAGCCTCTCCGATCTTGGAAGAACTTGCAATTGTCACAGGAAATAAGAACAATTTATTGACAAGACTTGACTAGTATGCTAACACTTTGATAACATGATTTTTTCAAGGGTTAAACAGAGTTTAATTTTAAACGCTCCACAAACAATTAATGAGGCAGAACGTTACTTGTGGCAATATTTTTCTACTAGACGCTTTAAAGTCTTATGATTCTCTGCTAACTCACAGGATGTGTGAACTCATCATGTTACTGGAGGCGAAACTAACTTCTAGCCATTCCGTTTGTAATGAATGAAAATTTATTTTCCAAGTTAACACCGAGGGTGGACGCAATTTTGAATTTCATGCGTTGATGTGACGCCGGTCGATTCATGATCACCAAACGAGTACAATTCAGAAAACCCTTGAAAGGACTGTGAATAAAAGTGTGAAAGACTTTCAATTTTCAAGGTGCACCCACCTTCATCGCGGTCGTGCGTCGCTAACGCGTAACGCAAAGCACTGAGTTAAAGTGAAACTTGACGTCAGCAAAAGATATAGCCGACATACTTTCAGGCGCCAAGGGAATTTGTGAACGAATATGTTGCAGATGAGGTACCGCGTCCTTAACGTGTAATTTGCGATACGATCTCCGCCTTCAAAAGACCCGATGCTGTAAAATTTACGGTAATACGAGGAAAGAATGATATGGACTGTTCACTGATATGTGCAATGCGTAACAATAGTGGACACGCAGTTAATGGTGGTGAATAAAAAACCGTGCAGATTGTGACCGGCCCGTGGCTGAATTACATCTTAATGTATTTCTTATAAAGCTGCGCCAACTCGTTATTGGCGCCTTTATGTAATTGCATTTATTATTTTTCACGATTTGTAATCGTTATCAACACCTTGTTTGTGTTTCATACCACAGTGTGAATTGCCATCTTTCTCAGTTTTGTTCCTTATTTTTATGGGTGGCAAGACTTAATATATTCTTATTGACTTTACAGGGCCAGTATAGCTGCAACTTTTGATGAAAGTTTCTCTATTTTTGTCGTTTTCAATGTCAACCACAGTTTCACGTTCTTCTTTACAGGGCATGTTGAGATACACAGTATTCAGCGTGTCAACTCAGTCTGTACATGTGTAGACTTTGTTGTTATTGTTGACAAGTGGATTCTGGTCCGGACTAGAATTCAGATGGAAACAGTAACAGTGCATTTAACAGCATTTAACACATATTCCACTAGACGCTGTGTTCAAAATCTAAAGGGTGGGTGTTTCAGCATGCTTCGGGGAGTAGAACAAAAACTCGCCATCGACTTACAAAACAGAAGTAGCGAAAGAATGATCAAAGTCACGGGTACTAGCCTCTCATGTGTTCCGCCAAAGCCCAGCATACAGCTTTTTGACCTTTAACCTTGCTTGTAGATTTAGAAAATGAAGATTAAGAGGACGTCAATAAGTGACCATGATCACTTCATTGCAGTTACAGTATATCTGAGAGTTGGGAGTATAAAAAGGTTTCCGAACTTAGCTGGTACAAAAACAAAGCTTGGTTCGAAACAAGAATAATTACATCATAAGATACCTAACTTTATGCCTCTGATTAATTGCCTCACTGTATGTAATACAAGCCAAGAAACGCAATTTAACGATGTAAGCATCTTTAATCTTTTTATCAAAATATCAAAATTTTATTTGTAGTTTTTCTCGTTGACTTTTTACCTGCAATGGTAAAAATAATGAGATTATTCTTTTCCATTAAAAAATGTTCTTGCCACACTCTATGTGATACTTTGTCTAGCCATTGCATTAACTGCAGTCAAATGCTCACATTGCAATGATGATTTACACTTGATGAGGAGAGATCGCGTAACTCTAATCCTTCGATAAATCTCTCTATCTGTGAAGAGATCGCGTAACTCTAATCCTTCTCTGAATCTCTCTATCTGTGAAGAGATCGTGTACTCTAATCCTTCCATAAATCTCTTTCTGACAGTATTTCGCCTTTTGGCTATTTTGCTAGACAATTTCGTGTGAAGTCTCTCCAGTTTGGAAATCTGACGGTGTACTTTATCTGCGAGACTAATATTCATATTATCAACAAGACTTCACAGGCACCGGTGTACGCAGTACTTCAAGCTGGGCGGCTGCAATAGTCAACTATTTTCTCAAAAAAAAATTATTATGTGAACTGTAGAAGTGGGATATGAGTTCGTCCGTGCTTTATTGCCATTATTCCAAGAAATAATAGAAGATGGACCATAGTGCGTTCAAAAGAACGATCATTGCCGTTGGTGGCGCGCCGTAAATCGAGATTTTGCAGTTCTTGTGTCAGTTAGGCGTGTTTCAAGATGGTGTCCCTTTATATTTTTCCGACTTTATTTGTCAAGAGAAGATGGTCTGGTCATCGAAGTCCATTGGTGAGTGGGTTTTTTATGATTACAAACGATTCTGGTTCTATGTAATCAATGAAAAATGCCAGCACATACGTATATATGTGGAAGTACTGTCTTTTCGATATTTTGGTGTGTATTCTTCAATATAAATCACGTGATATAGACATGTCACCCACGACATTGTCCTTACCAAGCGACGGGCACAGCAACGTTGTCGTCTGCACAGTCCAGTGCACGTTGTACCTTCAAGTTACGGGCACGTCCCGTCAGCTGGAAATTTGAATGCGCACATGACCGGATATGACATCATTTGATAACAATGAATAAGTTTCATTCCACTCTGTAGGCAATACCGTATGCCATTATCTATCATTCGCATTTGCTGCGCGAGCTGCCTTTGGCGCTCTCGTGGTGCTTGCCATTTCGGCTGTTACTAAGGGACTGGTCAGTTTCTTCGGCCTGGGGGCGGTGGATTCATGGGGGTGGGGTCAACCTGTTTTTGACTTAGGTGATACGGGGTCACCATGTTTTTGAAATGCCCAATAGGGGTCAGTGTGTTTTTTAATTTCGATACGGGATCATACTTGCCTAAAATGCATCGTGCCAGCCACAAAATTTAATCATTCGGTTGCATTTTTCGGCGCGCCCTTCGGGCGCATAACTTTAATAATAATAAGACATATTTTTCAGAGCCGAAAAATTTAAAACATACAGCGCGAAACTTTAATATATCAGACATATGTGTATCAGAGATATCTGCTTATCGGGGAGGCCACTTGACGTCGTAACTGCTTGATTCCTTCCAATTCTGTAATTTACTAAAAATTCTCCTAGATTAAAATATTTCGCATCGACGACCCCTATTTTAGGAAAACATAGGGTGCAAGTCACGAGGGCACTGCTATACGTATATGTACCGCGTTCTTGAACGCCGCCCCATATAGACTTTTGACAAAGAAAATGTTGATAAAATACAGACTTTTGACCCTTTTTTTTATCTTGAGCACGATTTTGTCCGTTATTATGGAGCAATGTAGAATTTTGACACCAGTGTTAACGGACTAAAGTATAGACTGTTGATCTCCGTTAATAAAAAAATATAGAATTTGTGCTTTATGGATGGGACTGTCAAACACATACCTAGACCAAAACCGGGATGAGTGCGCCCCCATCCCCGGGAGCGCTAGTCTTTAACTGATGCGAACGATAACCAGAAACGGGTCTGAGACGGTTTTTGGCCGGAGGCAAAAGATATAAAAATATTGTAATTCTCTTCATAATTGCGTATTTTGTAGGCGGTTATGAGTAGACAAGAAATGTGAGAAAAAATTTGCGTTCTCGCTCTCAGATTTTGGGATGCATCATATAGATATATACTATAACCCTTACTTTCATGCAGCTCGACTTCGCTTTACAAAATTTTTCAGTCTCCAAAGAAGTAGCGAGCTCATATCTTCTAAAATAGTGTTGTTCCATTTCAGTGTAGATTTCTAAAACATAAATAACTTTCAAATACTATGAAGACGTAAATGACTCGCTAACTTTGTAAGAATACGCATGCTCAATGCTATTCTTATCAAAGGCATCGAGATGAACCGCCGAATCAGCATACAGGGCTCGAAATTAGCGGTATTCCCGCGTCCGCAGACTACCAATGCAACTTTTTCCTGGGGCTACCAAAGTCCACGAAATGGTAGCCCACTCGGACTACCAAAGCGTGGGACATGAAATACTTGGCGTGCGATGTCCGTCACTTTCGGACGAGCAAAATGCAGTCAACATGCAGTTTCATTTGTTTGAAGCAATTATCTTTTCATCTGTGAAGAGTTTTTTTCTGGTGACTATTACAATTTTCACAGCTATTTTGTTGTTTTCACAAGATGCAGAGCGTTTGATACGAGAACGTTGAGTTGTTTTTCCGTGTGCAGTCTTTGCATGCCAGTTCACACTATGCTGTTGATCGGCAGTTTTGATGCTGAAATTTCACAAAACTGTCACTTCTCTATCAAGAGATTGTGTAACCAGTTTGATTTGAAATAGTAAAATAAAACACTGTCTTGGCTGAGCTTTGCTGTCTTGTATCTATGGTTGTCGATCAGTATCAATGTAGAACGTTTTGTATAGAGACTCGGGTGTAACAAGGCATGCCAGTTCATAAAGATCATGAGAATATTTTTTTTTCTGTTTTTCTTTACTCAAGTTACCATTTCTTTGGATGTGTAAGCCGATTTGAAAGTGATAGAAAGTGTTAAAATGTACATAAATTAGCATAAATTAAGCGTTCGTGACATATAACATGGGGTTTCTCGAGTTGAAGCCCCTAGTTTTACTGCTATTTTGTGTTGCTGAACCGGGGCTTATACTCGGACGAGTACAGTATTCCTAAACTAAAATATTTATGGACTCCAGCCACTGTCACTGGGCTACCAACTTCAGAAGTAGCCCAAGTGGACTACCAGGTAAAAAGTTAATTTCGAGCCCTGGCATATTTTCGATAGTTCTTTCGGTAAGACAGAACGTTGCCATTTTATTTCGAAATTTAGAATGACGACAATACTGTTTGAATGTATTTCTTTTTCAAAATGGCCCTTTTGTAGAGTCTTTTGTGGAAGTTTCAAGAAAACGGCGGTCTCGCAATTACATTTCAACTCAACCCCCTATACTGCGTGAAAATCAGTTGAATTGGCTGACACTGCACGGCCCATGCATGCATGGTCTACTACCTATCATAAAATTCGAGCGATACAGAACATTCATATTTCAAAATGTTTGAAAAATAGCTTCCAAGGTTAAATGCAGTTTTTCGTCGTATATTCCGTATAACTTCTTCATCGTAAATGCCCTGTAACTTCTACTACAATGATAGAGAGATCAATAATTCAACTTAACGGTTTAGGTCATTTATTATTTCATTCTTTCTCTTGATTGAGGAGAGGAATAAGCTTTCTGCTTTCGCCTTGGCGTATTCCTACTTCATTATTCAGTCAGCTTTTTCACACTGAGTTTACGTCCGTTTTCTTAATGATGAATGATGCCTTTCTCAAGGTTTTGTACATTTGTCATGCACGTAAACATTATCTATTATTTGTATGTTACCTTCAAGAGTATGGAAAACATGCATAATTCATATTTGATTCCCCAGAATATGCGTATATGAGTCTCCTTTGCGATATATATGGTGCACAAATTAAAGAAAAGTGTTATAATGTTGCATATAGCTGGAATCAAGAAGCCCTGAACATATTTATTATTCTTAGCTTATATATCTTCTTTAATCTGTGAAGGTAGGGGTGATTGTAAGGTAGAACGCGCCTCGGGGACAGATATTCGGACTCTCAAACTTTTACAATTCTTGTCTGATATACCACTTGTGGTGGCTCATTTTAAAGCTCTTGGCGTAAGAAAATATTTTTCCGGCTTAGTTTTTCGAAATTCGGAAATGTCATTTTTCTCCATAAAAGTTAGCACAGGAATGGCGGCCATTTTGAATTTTACATATCGGTAAATCTTGGGTTATTTGTTTCTCTGGTACGAAAATTTGCTCTGTGATCCCCGATTTTTATTCTTGATTTAGTAAGAGAAAGATTCCTTAAGGAAAGATGGAGCAAAAGTTTTAGCCTTTCACTTTCGAGGAGCGTATATAGTACATTAAATAAAAGTAGTTCGCTCACAGTCCATCTAATCATTTGACCTATATGATGCATTTCCAGTGTTTGTGTGTTGACTGTACAACTATATAGTTTCTTGTTCGCTTGCAAAATTATGTCGAAATGTATCATGTAAAACTTATACACATAGCCTTTACACCCGTGGCCACTTTAGTGTTGATCAAGGCTACTTGATACAGACAGAAATTCTGCTTGTACAAAGGCAAAACTAGCTCTGTCTGGGGTTGTAAATGAGAGTTTACGATTGGCACCCTGTGTTCAAGATTAGATACAATGTAACATGACCATGCACTGGTCTGTGTACAAGTCTTGTTTATTTCAATTTCCCCAGACAGACTGTCTGCATGGGACATACAATTTTACTTGATGCTATAGCAGTGAGCTCATAAAAGTGTGTTGCCTCAATAAACTAATTATCGAGTAAAGACTTTCATGAATGGAAGTGGTATCTTGTGTCTCAATTTTTAACACAGGGTGCCAATCGTTAGCTCTCATTTACAACCCTTGGCAGGGCCTGTTTTGTCTTTATACAAGCAGAATTTCTGTCTGTATCAAGTAGCCTTGATCAACACTAAAGTGGCCACGGGTGTAATTGGGGGGTAGTGTTATATTTTAGCTCATGTGCTCACACACGTGAGCTAATGTCACAGCGATGTCTGTCTGTCTATCTGTCTGTCTGTCTGTCTGTCTGTCTGTCTCTTGGCCCGATATCTCAAGAACGGCTCATCAGATCAGAATCAAACTTTGTACAAAGATTTTGATTGAGAATTGCAAGAAATGATTAGTCTTTTGTGGTTGTAGCTTGCATAAATCATGCTCATTTGCACAATAAATTAATAATTTTAGAAAAAACAGACATACAATGAGAACGGCTGCACAGAATTGGATGAGATTTGCTACAAATGTTGATCACACAATCATTTATCTGACTAATGATAGACATAAAAGGTGTGACATTAAAGTTAATTGCTAATTTGCATATTTTATGAACTTTCGTAATTAGGGATATATCTGAATTGACTTAATCCAAATTGACGAAACTTGGTATGTATATTGAAGATACTATGATTTAACATTACTGAAAGTCATTTAGCATTTTGATTTCAGACAATTCCTAATTTGCATTTTTAATGAACTTTCCTAATTAGGGTTATATATCTCGATTGACTTGACCAAAGTTGATGAAACTTGCTATGTACATTGAAGATACTATGATACAGCATTATTGGAGTTATTTGCATATTTAATGAACTTTACTAATTAGGGATATATACGTGGATGAACTTGATCAAATTTGCCGTAACATGTTATGTATATTGAAGATACTAGGTTAAAACAATATTGAAGGCCATTTAGCATTTTGACTTCAGCCAATTCCTAATTTCCATATTAATGAACTTTCCTAATTAGGGTTATATATCTTGGTTGACTTGACCAAAGTTGATGAAAGTTGCCATGTAGATGGAAGATACTATGATACAACATTATTGAAAGTCATTAAGCATTTTTACTTCAACTGATCACTTATTTTCATATTGAATGAACTTTTGAAAATTAAGGAAAGTAAGGATATATATCTGGATTGGCATGATCAAAGTTGACGAAACTTACTATGCATATATTGGATACACTGATATAAGTTGTTTTAGCAGTTTTAGGTAAACTTGTTACTAATTTGCATATTTAACGAACTTTCCTAATTAGGAACATATCTGGATTGACATGGCTAGAGTTGACAAAACTAGCAATTTGCATATTTAACTAACTTTTCAACTTAGAGATATAAGACTGGAAGGACCCTGAAAAAAGTTTATGAAACTTGCTATGTATATTGATGAGTTAATTACGTTGTATAAGTGAAAGATATTTTGCATTTTCATGTCAGGTAGTTTATAATTTGTATATTTAATGACCTTTCATAGTTTGGTATATATAGTCTGAAGGACTAGACCAAAGGCAATTACACTTGCTATATAAAGTGTTAATACAATGACAGAGTCAAAGAAATTTAGTATTTTTATTTCAGCTAATTACATATTTATATACTTAATCTGTGGTGAATATTGGTGGCAAATGTTAAAATTCACAGTAAACTACAATTTATACAGATACACATGAACATTTTCAGGTCATATCTGGTTTATTGCTGGCAACTGAACCTCGGTCCCGGCTAGATTCTATTTGTCATTAATAACACTTTATATTAATTGTGCATATTCCAGTGTGCTCACGCGATCACAAGACCAGTGATGTGTATTTCAACACACTTTATACAGAAGAAAGATACACTAGTTTATCGTTATGATATATACATTGTCTCTTCGAATAAAAGTAGCTTGGAGGATTTATCGGAAGGAAATCTTCCTGAGACCCACTCACTTATCACTTGACCCGTGTCACTTGCGCGCGTAAACTCAAAATCCTACACTTTTACCGTAAACAAATTCGTCGGCCGGGTCATTCGGCCATTGTGCTCAGACTTGTTTGGACAAATGGGCCGTACTCGATTACACATGTGGTCTTTTACAGAGCAGCACGCAGGGGCAAGGTCAAGGCAGGGGAAACACGAGAGTGATAAAACAGCTAATGAGGGAAGAAGACACGAGGAAATGGAATTAAGAAACAACGGCGGCAATAATAGCCTTGTTAATAAGTACCTTTCACAGAATGCATTCAACTATAACATCTGTTTTCAAAATAAAAAAAAATAGCCATGGGAATTCACATCTATAGGCATGCAATTTTTCTGCAGATGTGTCTTGATTAGAATATAAAAACGTGCATGAATAAATAACTTTAGAACAATCAGCAGAGTTTGTCTAGTAAGCCATCCATGTCCTTTCGTCTGTTTGCATGCGATGGAAGACTTAATTAATTAGTTATAGGTGTGACACGTAATCACCCAACGAGCAAATTGGGGGGAATTAAGATACGCCGACCATTAGGCGAAAAGCTTACTTTTGGGACAGAGCCTTTCCTAATAGTGCGCTCCGGTTTAGAATGCTTTGCCGTCATACCTCCAAGCAATACGTATACACACTCGAAAGTCTGTTCAAAAATCTACATCTTTGAGATATTTTACACATTCGTTGAGGTATGATCTTTTTAACATGCCATGATTGATCTGATGGTTTTTTACAATATATCTTTACTGTTGTCACTTTTCAATTTTTAATGTAATACGCGTTAAGACAATTTATTGTGCGCCACATAAGAAATGAAGAAAATGGCGAAGTAACGGTTAAGATTGACTGTACCACATAATCGGTTCATGATCTGCGCAACTGCACAAACATGGTGAATATTAGCCGAATAATTCATAAGACGAGTTCCCGCTCAATCACTTTCCTTGCATGTTGTGTTGAATGTTCATTCACTGCAAATGATGTGGGCTGATTCAAGGGCCCTATGGTTGCCCAGGAAACCAGGGGGTGTCAAGCCTGTCGAGAGGTGAGTCGTTATGACTGAACAGCTGTGAAGCACAGCGATCCAAAAGCAAATGTTATCAAAATCTACAAAACTCTTCCGATTTCGTGTCAGTGAATGTTGCAGGGAGCACAGGTGATATTTCCTGCATTGCAGCAGTAATTAAAAACGCCCCTGTGTACGAATGAATTCGCCCAAGTGGTTTACAAAACACTTAACACGGCAGCCTGTAAGACTGATCACACCAGAAGAAACCTCCTGTTTTATTGTCAAATAGAAGAGAATGGAGCAAGCCGGCAATTACTCGTCAAACAGTTCAGTGTACCCTTGGTCACTACCGACTCTACCTGACGGAAGAGCCATCGCGCTCAGCACCGTGTTCGCCATCGGCGTTGGGGTGTCGGCCGTTAGTAACATCGTGGTGGCGTGGGTCCTGATCGTTGGCGGTAGGAAGAAGCGGTCTTTCAACGTGTTTCTGTTGAATTTAGCGGTTTCTGATTGGACCCTGAGTACCGTGTGCCTGCCGTTTATGTTCGAGTCGACCTTGTCGGGAGAATGGATTTTCGGCGAGGCGATGTGTACTGCCATACCGTTCATCTTGAAGGTAAGCTTAACCATGGAGGTACAAAAAGAGTAGCTCCATGGCTTAACATAGGATGCAATGAATATAACGTTATGTACATCTTTCAAAAAATATCCTTAGAGGGTATCGCATCTCATATTGAACACTTTTAAATATTAACGAGCAAATAATGCTAACTTTTGTTCATATTCTCATTATTTTTATTTTGTATATCAATTGCAACTTCTTATTCTACTCTCCAAAGGATGTTTAAACACCCACTATTTAGCTTGTCACTTAGCGTCTATATGTGTAAAATGCATTGTTATTGTTTACATTTGAATTCTAGTCCGGACCAGAAGTCACTTTTCAACAATTACAATGCAGTTTACACACGTACGGATTGAGTTGACAAGCTGAACACTATGTATATCAACATACCTTTGGAAGTAGAACAGAAGTTATGGTTGACATTCAAAACAAATGATGAAAAAATTTTCAAAATTTAGCATTACTGGCCCTTTAAGGTAGAAAGAGCCGCGGGAACAGATATTCGGATTTTGTTTCAATAATTTGCTGACCTATGGCTTGTTTTGGGTCAGTTTAAAGCTCTAGGAGAAAAAAAAAACATTTTCACCGTCTTAATGTTTTCTCAGGGATGGCAGCCATATTTAATTTCAAATATCGGTAAATTTTTGGTAACTTATTTCTTAAGTTCAAAACCTTGCTCGTTGACCCCTTATTTTCCTTCTTGATTCGGTAATATGTAAGATAATGGTTAAAAATTACATCCAGGAAAGTTTCAGAACAATTTGAAAACTTATACCTTAAAGGTATACTGTCACTTTTCCAATTTGGCACAGTTACCATTGAAAGAGAAAATCTAACCAATCGCAGATTTTAAGTGGGTGGCCGCTTTTTAATACAGCGCACTCACATGGGTATTTTGGATACCAAGGAACGCCCTTTTGACCATATATGGGCATATTTAGATTACAGGTGACTGTATCCCTTTAAGTCGATGTGTTTTACATTAGATTAATACGGCGTTTTCTGAGTTCGCACGATGTGATGACAAATCGCTCACAGATGGCAAGCGTTTTTTAGGACTTTCTGTGAAGATTGCACCTCCAGACATTACTCTATATCATGCCTTTGGTTTGTTGAACTGTTTGATATTGTGTTAGCGAAAATAGTTACTCAGGAGACTAGGTTACTAAAAGTGAAGAAGAAATGTGCATATCATCAGAGAAATGGGTAAAGTGAAGTCAAATTTTGGTAAAAAAAATGTATTTTGTTTTTATGGACTTTCAATGATCAATATCAATATTTGGCGCCAAAACTTTAGGGGCACAATGTTATATTCTGTTGCGCTTCCTCAACATTGCAGCGCTGACGAATTCAGAAACATTTTTTTCTTAAACCTACACAGACAAATTAACTGCTTTCATTCGATTTCATCGTCTTAATGCGGTCTACAAATGTCGAGTTCATCAGAGCTCGTCATTTCGATATTAGAATGTTCTGCTCCGATGGCTTTCTGGTGCATCGGTGAATTAAGGCGAACTTTTACTTCGTGAGAAAAACAGATGTAGTAGTAAGACTATAGTAGTGACGAAAACACTGACAGTGCAATAAGAGAAAGCAAAACAAGGCATGTTTGTGGACAGAAACAAAAACGTATTGCGCAATATTATTCAGGTGAGGACCATAACGATATTTCGCATAAAACTACATTATAACATGACATTATACTAAAACAAGTGAACAAAATAATAAATAAATAAGTAAATAAAAGAGATAGGGGAAAGACAGACAGAGATGGAGACAAAGACAGATCTAAAGACAGGCAGACATTCAGGCAGACAGACAGTCAGACAGGCAGGCAGGCAGACAGACAGAGACTTTGAGTAATAAATGACCATATTGCCCCTAGACAATTGTTGCCTATTCCTAAACGTCCAACGCATTTCAACGTTCAGTCTACAGCTTAAAGGGAAACTGTCGTCGGAACTGCGCCTGTGCGAGTTTCTTTTTTACAAACAATGTATTTCGTGCATGATATCTAGATACATCTCATCATCATGGCTGCAACATTTAAATTTAACAATGTACACTATGACCCACATGTTTTATCCCTTAAGCAACCGTACGTGACTTGTTCTTCAAGCGTTTTACGATACAACGTAACAAATGTCATGCTAGGTTTCTCTCGACTGCGCAATTGCTAAATTGCGAACCATTTTCTGCGCTTTGAAAGTTACCGACAGCGCGAAAATCGCGCACAAAACACAGCAAGCAAATACGCGCATATGATGGTTCAAACCCGAGCGCATAGTGTAGTGACTTGAGGTTTTGCTATTGTTTCTGCCCCCTAAAATGTCAAGTCTGCCCACCCTAATTTTGACGAATGGGCAGAAATTGCCCTTTTACCGTGAACATGCAGAGAAAACACTGTGTCATGTACTCTTTTACGGCCAATGCACTATTTTACGGCCACAGAGATTACGTAAATTTGCAGATTTATGTTCGGTGTTATATTTTCGAAATGCAAATCAAGAGAATCGACGCTAATTCCTTTAAGCTTATTTTTCAAATTAAAAGATTCATCGTAATTTTCGCGAACACACTTAGCTGACTTCTAATGATGACACACGAAGACTCCGGTGTGAAGGAACGGGGAATGTTTACTTAACGTTGTTCTAAGTTTACCACAAGGTCGCCGTAAAGTTTCACTATCTTTCGATTTCGTATATCTTGTCCAAGAAATCGGACAAGTTTCCTTGTTCTTATCTTCATCCTTAAATATTTTTGAAATTCAAAGGTTTAGCCTTGTTGAAAACAGCTACTTGTCGTATTTAATGCAGTGTTATGTTGACAAATGAAATCGAATCCGACAAAGATTCATCTGAAACAATAAATGTTTGACTGCAATAATCTAATCTTCAATTTGGTCATTTTTTCGCCTTTTTATCTTTTACCCTTCACAATGGAACGGATTATGCTGGTTTAGTTCACAGAGTTGATTTCCAACCGCTGAAACGGAGAGAGAGACAGACAGAGAGACAGAGAGAGTGAGAGAGAGGGGAGAGAGAGGGGGAAGAGAGGGAGAGAGAGTAGGGGGAGGGAGACAGACAGACAGACAGAAAAAGAGACGAAGGGAGAGGGGTGTAATACTATATAAGAACTTTCCAAGCTTATTCCATCAGCTTATCGCCGTGAGACGACTGTTTCTCGTTCACCCTGTTCCATTTGTTGCCTTCCATCCGTCACATGTTAAGAATTACCCGTACGCTAGAGAAAAATGTGCTTTATGTTTTTTTGCAATGCAAAGTTTTAGAGGGTTGTTGGCAAAGGGTTGTCCGTCGCCGATAGCGCCTTCCGTGGAAAGGATGATATGGGCTGAATATTAGCTATGATAGGCACGTTGTTGCCTGAGACCTTATACGTATTATACAAAGACTCATACCACTCAGTTTACATTGAACAAGATCACGCAATCAAGTGTTGGTCATGAAAATATGTGACACATGGGTGAAAGTTGCGCGAACTCTCTCAGTTTTTCAGTAATATTGGGGTGTTTTTTTTGTGAAATTATATTGTCAGGAAACCGTGACAGCAGTACTAGTGGTAGAAATGTTTGAGATATACACCGCTGCAGTCATTTGATGAGAAAGTAGAATACTAAACAGGCAGGTGGAATACAGAACAAGCGAGTTTTGGTCATACACGGAAGAGTACAATATCTCTAGAGACAAAAATAATGTTAATAGAAGCTTTCTGTTGCGACAACAATACGTACAAGGACCATACGAGGACCATCTTGTGTACAGCGACTTTTCATCGCTAATCTAAGCCATGCGCACTCTAAGTTAAAGCAATAGTGCCGGTTCATTTATGTCACAATTGAAATAAAGTTACAAAATATATATCACAAAAATCTGTCCCTGAAAATATAATCCCAAGTTTTATTGCAGATATCGTATGGGTTTCTCTCTCATTCTCAAATTTCCTAAATATTGGTATTCCTATACACACGGTCGATAAATGAGAAATGTTTTGAGTTGCAAATTAAC
Organism: Ptychodera flava; assembly: GCF_041260155.1. NCBI lineage: Eukaryota > Metazoa > Hemichordata > Enteropneusta > Ptychoderidae > Ptychodera > Ptychodera flava. The sequence continues at coordinate 21,119,182 of NC_091944.1, read as the reverse complement.
GGTATGGCTTTTTTCAAAGGTTGAATATACACTGGCCTTAAAATCGGACAGTTTATTTGGGTGAAAGCATATAAGAAAGCATATACGATGACACAATGATGGCACAATTGCCATCGTTGTCATCAACATCATCATCATCACCGTCATCATCATCTCCACCACCACCATCACCACCACCACCATCATCATCATCATCATCATCATCATCATCATCATCATCATCCTGATAATGATAATAATCACCATCATCGTCATCATCATCACCATCAAAACTACCGCCATCACCACCACCACCACCATCATCATCATCATCATCATCATCATCATCATCATCATCATCATCATCATCATCATCATCATCATGATAATTATCATCCTGATAATGATAATAATCACCATCATCGTCATCATCATCATCACCATCAAAACTACCGCCATCACCATCATCATCATCATCATCATCATCATCATTACCATCATCATCATTATCATCATCATCACCATCATCATCACCACCACCATCAACAGCACCGTCATCATCATCATCATCATCATCATCATCATCATCATCATCATTATCATCATCTCCATCATCACAGTGTGTAAGACCCTGCTCATTCTTTCTTCTATCTTCTTTCAGGTCTCACAGATCGTCAGCATCTTCAGTTTGGTGGCCATCGGACTTGACCGCTATCGCGCGGTGATGTACCCGTTACAACCTACAATTACTCCTCGAAAGAAGCTCGTCGCCATCATAGCCATCTGGTGCGCTGCTATCCTCCTCACCTCTCCAAAACTAAAGTATCTGACAATGATACAGTTTTCATATGGTGGAAAGACTTTCCGTTTTTGCGCAGAGAAGTGGCCGAAGCGAAGCCCCATGGTCACCTACGTTTGGGTTTTGTTCACCCTGACATACATGATCCCCCTTGTGGTGCTGTTGGTCTGTTACCTTAGAATGGGCGTGAAATTGGTCAGGGGTCAACTTCCCGGATGTGCGGACGAGAGACGGGATAAGTTGCAGAAGAGGGCAAAGAGAAAGGTCGGTGGTCTGTCATCTGCATGAGGAAATTTTAGTTTGCATCAAGTACAGTCATGAATTTTGTGCAAAACATTCGAATCCATCTAAAAGTCAGAATTGTAGTAATTGAATAAGGAATAATGATTGTATGTAATAATACCTTAAATATTAATACCAGTGACAGGGGTCTATAACACTCAGAGGGTACGTACCTTACGACCATTGCAGTTACCATTAAAATCTCTCTCTCTCTCTCTCTCCTCTCTCTCTCTCTTCTCTCTCTCTCTCTCTCTCTCTCTCTCTCTCTCTCTCTCTCTCTCTCTCTCTCTCTCTCTCTCTCTCTCTCTCTCTCTCTCTCTCTCTCTCTCTCTCTCAGGCATTCCGGACCTTTATTTCTGTCATTATCCTGTTTGCAATATGCTGGTTGCCTAGCAACATCTACAATGTGGTAGTCATATCGTACAACCCATATTTCTTACGTGCTCACCCGGTCCTGATCAGAACACTGCGTGCAAGTGTGTACATATGGGTGATCTCGTCGGACGCAATCGTCAACCCCATCGTCTACATGTTCCTCAGTAATAAATTTGCGGTAAGTAACTTAGATTTGCGCTCGCCATTCTGTCAAACAAGCGAAATCGATAGAGCTAAAGTGAAACATGAAATGAAAACTCAGAAATCATACATCAAACGAAAAGCATATCAATTAAATCGCGTGCGCATATCAATGACATATGTTAGCATCTGGAAACGGGTCTGAACCTGTTGCTGCTTTCCATGAGTTCAGTTTCAAACGTATGACGAAGAACGATTAAAACTGTTTGAAAGTGGAAATTCTACCATGTTTTGGAAGTCCTGAGATGTGATAGAACTTAAAATATTTAAATTTTACTTATTTTTCGTTTGTATGAGAAGAACAAAATGGGACTTTTACATTGTTAAGATAGTTTTTGTACCGAATAGATGTCTTCAAAATCATAAATTACAAAAGCAGTTTAGTTGTGAAACGTGAGCTAGAACTTCAAAATCTGCCTTTTCCAGTATCTTTGCGTTTGTAACCCTTACTTTCCGATCACGTTTTATTCGTGTTGCTTATGTACATTTAGGGGCTAAAGGTATTACATAGAACACAGTCTGCAATCTCTCCATCTTAATTTCTGTTTCCTCAGCGTGACATCCAACGCCTAAAACTACTCTGCCTGAAACGGATTCGTACCAATTATGACGCGTCCCTGACGAACAAGACAGCAACGACCGGTGTGTACAGCATGCACACCATCAAACAATGCCAGTCATCGTCAAGCAACTGACTTTTTGCACTGAAACAGTGAGAAAAAAGCGTCAATGTTGGCATTGAAGGCATAAAAGGAGGTTGCCTGACTGAGAGAACTGGTATGACAGTCGCTGAATAGTTATATTTAGACTGATAGACAAGATATTTCGCAGTTCCAGCGTTTTCGTCAACTTTTCTGTAACAAAATTCGGCAAGCACCGTATTTGCCAGTCCAAGATTCTAATTCGTCCAGTGTAGAATGGGAAGACCTCATAGAGTGTTATGCGCCAGTCAATGTAAACCCCCACCCCCCCCCCACCTCGGGGTTTAGTGGGGGATTTGGAAATTAGTCCTGTGAAATCTGCCAAATGCCCCACCCCCTGGGGCAAGACAATCTGGAAAATCCCCACCTAAACCAGGTAAATCCCCCACATATGGGGGTGGGGAATTTGTAAATTCCTACACACAACCACTCTTTGGACTGGAATTTCCATGTCGTAACAACCTGCATCAATATAAAAAGTTCATGTTCAACTTTAGAAAAAATTTTATCATTTAAAATAGGGTTTTGTGATAATATGCTGTTCACAAATATCTATCACAATCAACACAAATAGATCCAGGAAAATAACATACTTTTCGCATTTGTTTTTCAGCCACTTATACTGTGACCAGATAAAAGTGTTGAGGTGTCACTGTCACGTAATTCACCTATTTTGGAGCAAGAATTTACAATATTTTTCAGTCTAGTTTGCTTGTATGTTGTCAGGCATAAACATATTTCAGGCTAGAACAAATGATTTAATTAGATCAAAACACCAGATGTATCACACAAGACACGTCGCCTCAATAAACTAATTAAAGCTGATGAACAAGATACATGTTGTCCAATCTCACAAGTGCAGCTGTTTTGTCTTCTCGCTCTCATGTTACAAGCACAATGACACATTCTACATCAGTCATGCACTGATTTAAAACAAGTAGAGGAATGAAAATTCACAATGGTCCGTGTTTATTCCTCACAAAACACGGCAGAAAGATACGTACTGTGTACAACTCAACAGAATAGATGATCAGAATGATCACACTGATGAAACAGAACTGTTTCCCTAGCTGTATGGGTCATCATGAATAAATTTGATAATACATTTAGCGGACATAAAAGGGAATCCCGTCGTGACCGAACATGTTTTCCAAATACACGAGCAATTTAAAGGGACAAAGTCGACCGTTTTTCATGAATTTTGTTTGATGTGAGATACTACTTATATTGTTAGACATGTCGAAAGATTCCGAATGAATGGCTGACCATGCTTATATTCGACCCCGGTTTTAGACACGATACATGCAAACCATCACGAAAATGAATTCATGGTCATGACCATTAATTCGTTTTCGCGATGGTTTTATTTAATTTGTATAAAACCGGGGTCGAATATATGTATGGTCACTCATTCACTCAGTATCTTTCAACATGTCAAACAAAATAAGTAGTATCTCGCATCAAACAAAATTCACGAAAAATGGCTCACTTTGTCCCTTTAAGTTTTATCAAAATAGAGTTGACCCGGAGGTCTTTTTAGTGCTGGATCATGTCGATGACGCATCGTGAACGTCCGAAATGTCACGCTCAAGTGGAAAAATGGGGGAAATTTTGTGTATGGTATGTTCAATTTTCCAAAAACTAAGAATACACGGCGGATGAAAATCATTTATTTGGTTATCGATATTTCAGCCATCAATCACAAATATACTGTCATACACACCTCTGAATATTGCTGCATCGTGTTCATCAATAGCCTGTCGAAAAGCTGCTTACCAGCCCACATGGCCTTGACAGCCACCTTCCGCCATGCTACCGCTCTGAACAACAACATACCATAACCAGGGCCTGAAAATTTCTGTTTTTTCCCACTGGTCCCAGGACCAGTGACCTTTTTTTTTCACTGGTCCAAAGGTAAAATCCACTGGTCCTCAAAAATTTGCATAACAATACAAGAATGATTCATTTCTCATACTCATGTTATATATGCATTTCTATCAGATTTGCTTGGGATTTACATACAGCATAAACTGCCAATTTTTGTAATACAGACACACTGCATAAACATTTACTTGGTAGTTTGCTCAAGTTCTTGTACACACACTTGACATGTTTTTTTTACTATTGCTATAAAGTTCACTTCATTTTTATAATTGCCCGCGGTTGATTCTTTTCCATTCAAATTGTAAAAAATAGGTTGAAAACACCAAATACCTGAGAGGAACTTCTTTTTCCTTTGATAGCAATAGCAAATTGCCATAACGCTGTTTTGACAAGCTAGGCGGTTCTTGTTAAGGTCAACTACAATCGAGCTAGGGGGTCTTGACTATATAAGGAATTCAGCATGGTGACCTTCTAAATTCAGAAACTTGCTTGCTACGGACGATCGGAAAGTTGTAATGACACTCCTTTCAGAGAATTTTACTGCAAAATACTACTTTGATAGACAGAGATATAATATTTTCACACAATTGTGAGGTTGCTGATATTTTTAGCTGAGGCTATGGTCTGGTTTTTACCACATTAAATTTTACATGTAAAATGAGTAAATGGCCCGTCATTTGATTTTTGTAGTGCAGTGGCTGGTGGAAGCACATCGCCTGGCTCATATCATGAATCGCAAACTGTAATAGAGTAACTGATTTCCTTTAGAGTTCACGTTGTGATGAAAGAAATAGACTAAATTTTAAATGTTTGATTGACTTAAAGACGCAATAATTATTGTAATTTTGTAGGTAGAAGACGTAGTCTCTCAATGGGCTCTTGGTTTTAGTGTAACCATGGAGCCATGGTGTAACTAACTGGCTTCAGTTCGTCTCTGCTACCTCCATGGTTTCAGTAACTTCGGTATTTTGGGGGGACGTAGTTTCTAATTTTTCGTCAAAAGACACTAGAAACACAATCTGGGAAAAACTGGAAATTCCCTTGGCTCCCGTTTGCACTGGTCTGCGGACTTTTTAGAGGTAATTTGTACTGGTTCGGGATAAAAAATCACTAGTCCGGGACCTCGGGTCAGGGTAATTTTCAGGCCCTGCATACGTGCGCATGCGTAGTTATTACGAACATTTTCTGGGCCTGTCCGTCAAAGGAATAGGGGGATCAAAACGAAGCAATTGCCCCACCCCCTCGGGCACAGTTTCATGGCACACACGGTCTAATCCCCCACATTTTTCCCGTATCGCCCGAGGTGGGGGGGTGGGGGTTTACATTGACTGGCGCATTAATAAACACAGCGTCATCATTCCACAATACAGACTACGGTCAGCAACCCGGACTGCAACATAGTATTTCACACTTGCGCATTGTATAAAAGTGCGAATTCAAAGACTTCGTGATAATTTTGAACTTTGTGATTATGCATGGCTCTTATCGACAATTACCCGTAAATGACCTGTGACCTATTTCAGTACAAATACCGTGATAACTCCATGAACTCTTCGATTGCGTCAGAATTGAGATAGCAAAAATCACAGAAGTGACCATAGACCCTCAAGGGTCTATGTAGTAACAGAACATGTGACTGTCGCTATGCATATGCGTGCAAACCTTGAATATCATTAATATGTTAATTTATGCAAACATTATTGTTATTAAATCTACCTAAGTGATATCAAAACTTTTCTTGAGAATAGTGCGATGCCTTATACAATGTTCTTTTAGTCTCCGTATCACATATTTCGGTTCAAATACAAGTTCATACGAGAAAGAACCAAACTAACACGTCAATATGTATGAGAACCTTAACCCAGTCTGAACAGATTTAATCAAGATCTTTCAACGGCTCATCGATTACTAGCTAATTACCATATATACGGAAAGGATAAGTCGTACGTTTACCACTGCGATGCATATGATATGTATGGGTTGCATTTCTTTTAATGTGTGTTTCCATGGTAACTTGAGCTCGAGATACATGTTCATTGTTCGCAAAAACAATACTCATATGCCACTGAGATATTGTAACCAGAAGCAAATGTACTATTCAAGTGTGCTTTGAACAACATTACAATTTGCAGCGAAAATTATAAGCTGACCGTCACCACAATGGCGATTTCGAAAATATTTCCCTGTTAACCCGCCGAACTCTTTTTCCAAGTTGCCTGCTAAGTAAAATGTGAAATTTCCTTGCTCGCTTGTGCACCTGCCAGCCTTCCCCTTTCGCCGCCAACACTATTGACGAAAATAGCCTGCAAACGGAGAAACAGTTGTAAACGACTTCTTTGTATGCCCCTATTATGTTTGTCGCATCTACTTCAGACTGCAATACATGTAATGTAGTGTCCCAGTGCACCATGAAGAATGTCAAATAACAAGACAAAAGTCTTAGGTCTAATTAAAAGTTATTGAATGTGAGTGAACTGACAGACATAACTTGTCAACGTTAAAGCCTTCTTATTATGTCATTGAAGACACTTGCTGTTGAAGAACTGCGCAGAATGCAACAGTGTCATGCATCTGGCAATCGAAGCTACCTTTAATACAGGTACATAGCCTTGAAAATAGAACAACATGGACGACCCCGTTAATGCAGGTGTTAGACTTACAGCCAATAACATCCCTTGGCGATCGTTAGTGAGTAAGATTTACGAGTAAAAGAAATAGGCACTGAAATGATAGATCATTCAATGGTGTCGTGTAGGTGGTAGATTCTAGGTACCGAGGTAATATTTCAAACGATAAATTCTGGTATACTGCAAATACATAAACAGACATAAAAAGACAGATTAGTAGTTCATAGATGAACACAAAGGTAGTCTTTGTAAGTTTCCAAGCAATGTTAAACTGTAAACACCCAGCCATGCATCCATCTACCAACCAATCCTCCTTCCTTCCTTTTCCCCCATACTCGCCCTCCAGGTCTCCATTCATCTATACATCCATCCATGCATACAGACATCCATCCATTCATCCATCCATCCATCCATAGATAGACAGACAGATAGATAGATAGATAGATAGATAGATAGATAGATAGATAGATAGATAGAGAGAGAGAGAGAGAGATAGATAGATAGATAGATAGATAGATAGACAGATAGGTACGTACGTACGTACATACATACATACATACATACATACATACATACATACATACATACATACATACATACATACATACATACATACATACATACATACATACATACATACATACATACATACATACATACATACATACATACATGTCTCTTATATATTCGCGCTGTGAATGGTTTATCCAAGATATCGATTTGCTCTAATAAACACAAGTGGTTGTACTGATAGATATTCTATCAGTGACTATACATATTTTTCGTACAACAAGACGTCTTATAGGGTTATGGCGATGCATGTTTATGACTCACCAGAGTATTAATACTTCTTTTTAAAACAATTGGTCTTGGTGAATGTTTTTGCTCGACATATTGTCCAGTCGTCATTTAATTTACATGAGCTGGTGAGTTAATTTTGTATTTTTCAGACTGTAGGCTCTCATGTCAGACACATTCTGAAGCCTAGGTGATGAGATACATCCAGTCGAGTATCGAACTGGAAAAAAAACATCAATATCGCGCACGTATTAATTTTCAATTTTATGCATGAGGCAAATTCGCCCTATTTAAATGGAAATTATTACAGTGTTACACAGACGCTCCATCCGTTAGAAAATTCACCCAGCAATGAAGTACTGGCGAAAGTAATTACTCTTCGTGTATTGGGTAATTGACAGGTAAAACGTAATGATATGAGTAATGTGGAATATCCAATGTAAACTTTATTCGATTACTCAAGTTACAGACACGTTTTGTTCGTCGCTTTGTCAAACATCGCCATTAAAGTACTTACCATAGCTTTATTCATGAAAAAGAGCCGTTACGAATCCGTAGGTTAAATTGTACTGGAACAATACTAGTGTCTTGCGTTGGCATCCTTCTATAATAGTGAAAATGCCACCAGAAGTTACAGGCAACAGCGCTTTAAGGTAGTAAGTGCCTCGAAAGTGAAAGACTTAAACTTTTGCTGAAACTTTCCTCAATGAAACTTTCAACCATTCTCTTACAAAATCAGGAATGAAAGTCAGGGGTCACCATGCAAAATTTGGTAACAAGAGAAACAAATCACCTGACATTTACCGATATATAAAATTCAAAATGGCCGCCATCCCTGTGTTATCTCTATGGAGAAAAAGAACAATTTTCGAATTTCAAAAAACTAAGCCGGTGAAAATTTTTCTCACACCAAGAGCTTTAAATGAACCTCCACAAGTGGTAGATCGGAAAAGAATTGTAAAAGTTCTTGGATCCGAATATCTGTCCCCAAGGCGCACTCTACCCTAACATAACCCTGGTTAATGCCACCGGTTCAACCAATGCTACAGGAACTGAACTGTCTCCTGCGTGGCTGGTACATATCTGAAGTGATAAGGTACAAACTGAATCAACAGAAAGTATAAGAAAGTCGGTTGTTGTATCAGTTCGAATCCTCGTTACTATGGTGATTTCTCTTAGACCATTGTGTCATGCGCCTTGAAGGTAAATGCTACCAGTAGCTGTTGCCTTGTACATATTCTAGCGTTAAATTCACCGAAAACTATGATAAAGCTGTGTTTTCGTCACTTTCCATTCCCAGAGTCAGAATTTATGTATTTGACACTCTTGACGCCGCCATCAATACATATGTCCTCATAAAACTTGTCCCTATCGGCAACTGAATCTAATTCACGTTCGCACACGAGAGAATTGTAATCTCGCTCTTCAGTAACGAGAGGTTTCATATGGCCTTCAATATATAACGTTTATTGTTTGACTCCTATGACAAAAATAACCTTTAATATAGTTAACCTAAGGAATGGCATTAAATTTTCAATGTAAGATAAAAACAATACTTGAATTCTTTTCGCTTGGGGATGGGTAAATTTGACCCTAAGAGTTTGTATCCGACAAACAGGTTTATTGCAATAATTACCAGACTATACAAACTTCAAAATATAGAGTAGAAATGTGAGGATTTTCATTCAAAACTCAGCGAACGGGATGTTTTACTGAAATACGATTGGGACTGCGTGAAACTGGTACTGTGCGCCGAAACAACACTTAAAGGGATACAGTCGTCGGAACTGCGCCCAAAGATCGTATGGGACCCATACGACCTATGGCAACACTGTATCCAAGGTACGATGGTGATTGATGAAAGATAAAACATGTCTGTCATAATCTACATCGTATAATTTAAATGTTGCAGCTATGATGATGAGGTGCATCTAGACATCGTGCACGAAATACATTGTTTGTAAACAAGAAACTGGCGCAGGCGCAGTGCCGACGACTGTTTCCTTTTAAAGAAACAATGTGATGTTATCCATTACCACAGCCAGCAGAAGGATCACTTCCTTTTATTAGTCTTTTCAAACCTCTTAGAGGAAACTCCAATTTGTTGCTACTGTTTTGGAATTGCATTGGTTGAACGATAAATAAAGTGTGTAGATGTAATGTTGTTCTTACTTTCAATTCAACCACTGAATGAGTCACCGTTTGCTTCAAAAAGACGAAAGCGGTGGATTTAATTCGAACCGATTCTCGAAGAAGGCTGGGGTTTAGCGCCGGACGCGGAAAAAATTTCGGCGTCGGCACTGATATGCGCGCCACCCATGAATTACACATCCGGGACTTATCACTAGGATTTCCGTCACATAACGTGGGAAATGTTGGAAATCTATCTTACGCAGAGAATCGTCTATTTGGTAATCTAGTTTAATACCTAACGCAAGTATAGAGAATGTAAATGCAATCCCTGTCACGGTGGTGTTGTTCGGGTTTTTACTGTAAACGTTGTTGCCCATGTTGCTGACGACAATTGAGGCCAAAGACATCATTTAATGACCTTTCAGGGAAACTTAGTTCAGGAACACACGCATTGAAAATTGTTTTGTTAACACATTCAAGCCTACTCATAGATGATAACTATATAATTCAGAGTTCCCTGTAGTCCTACCTTAGTCGTAAAAGCAACTGACTATAATAGTGGCGAGTCAACAATTGAGTAATTCATGCACTATGCTGACGATCCAAGTTGAACAATTTACGTTGCAAGCTGCCGTCGAAAAAGTTGTCACACGCCAACCGGTGTGTTGCCAAAACGTCGGTATTGATCGATCAAGGTTTTGGCATTTGAGCTCCCCTTTGCAGTCGCCTTTCTTAATACTACACCCACTAATTTCATTTATTGGTTTTAATGTATATTTATTAGTTGTGGTGTTACTTTGTGGTCTTCATGTGTTTGTATCGATGCGTGTCAGTGTTGAGCTGTTCGGGCAAATTGCAAAAATTGAGAAATGCATATTAAAGACACCCTTGGGAATGACAGCAGTGCTTGCGTTGCCCTTGACTGGTAATTTGGTATGTACTCAAGGTAGAACGCCCCCTAGGGACAGATACTCGGACCATCAAAGATATATTTCTACTTGTATGAGTTCATTTTATTTCATTATGTTCATTCGAAGCAAATGAAATTTCACCCTCATGCTGTAGGGGTTTTCCCCCGCAGAATTAACAAGAGTTGACATTTTGAATTTCGAATATCGGAAAGTTGTAGGTCATCTTATCTCTAATTTGTACCTCGAACCCTGATTTTTATTCTTGTGTTTATGAAAGAGAACGGTTTCGAATTCTATGGGAAAAATTTAACAAAAGGTGGCTTACTAAGTATAGGCAGGTGTTCCGATTTGAGAAGTGTCTGTAAAAACAGGTCTCCCTCTTTCCACGAACGAATTTTAGATATAATTTTATCTGAAGTAATTTGTAGATATTGAAGAGAAATATGGACTACTTTTGACTTTGGAAGAATGTAAATATGTAAATATCTGTGTGCAATGGACAATATTAAAATGTGTGCTTCATATATATATATATATATATATATATATATTATATAATATATATATATATATATATATATTTATATATGTGTGTATATATGTATATATATGTATATATGTATATAAATGTATATATATATATATATATATATATATATATATATATATATATATATATATATATATATATATATATATATATATATATATATTATATATATATACTCTTAAATCCCTAATTGCATTTTGAGTCAACTTTTAGGTATAGCTTTAAAACCTTAATTAAGGATGTACGCGTCTCGAAATTCAAAAAGACAAAGTTTTTGCTCAAGATTGAAAAAAATGTCCTTTTGTTTTAGGTTTGCTTGCTTTCCGGTTTTCATATTTAGATTAAAGTTAATGATATTTAAGGTAGTATGCGCCTCTAAAGTGAAAGACTTAAACTTTTGCTCAAACTTTCTTCAGTGACACTTTCGACCTTTCTTTCACCAAATCAAGAATAACAATCAGGGGTCACTGTGCAAAATTTGTTACTAGAGAGACAAATTACCTAAGATTTCCTGATACTTTAAATTCAAAATCCCAATTTTAACTCTATGGGAAAAATGAAAATTTCGATTTTCAGAAAAACTGATATGTTGAGACTTTTCTTTCACCAAGAGCTTTAAAATGAACCCCACAAGTGGTAGATTAGAAGAGAATGGATGAGATTTGAAAGCCTGAATTTCTGTCCCCGAGGCGCGTTCTACCTTATTTAGCCTCAACATAATGTCTGATTCAAGTAAAATCTGCCATCATTTCGAAATTGAGAAATTACACGCCCAAGTGTTTTTGCGGCTGCTGGCACCAACCTCGTTATACGGCGACACCACCATCGTCAGAAAAACTTCGCAAACAAAGCGTGGCCAAGCATAACCCTACTCGTGTATGCAAGGGTGGGCCAGTGGATATAAAGTTAGCTTAGGATGACTTGCACAAGACTGAATGTAATCCCAAACGTAACAAAATGACATGACGCTAGACCAGATTAATCACTACATTAGAATTGGAGGTCGTCAGAGGTCGATGAGAGAAATCAAATCAGCGAGCATTAAAAACGACAAGTGTTTTTTTTTTTTTCTTGGAAGGAAGCTGGCTACCAGTTTTGTAAAATTATAAAATAACAAGGTTTGTTTGGTTGCGCACATAGAGCTGTATTACTTCTTCAAGGAGCACTGTTGGTGGTTAATTGACACTGGCAAATTGCCACTTTCAGTTACTGCACGCAACTGACATTTGATTAATGAAAAATAAAACTACGTTGCCAATCAGAATTAAAAGTATCAAAACGAGCAAACATCTCATTCCTAACGTTGTTTTGACTCTTTTTAGATTAATTTTGTTGAGTTTTTGATTTAGTTTTTTCAAAAGCTGCGTCATTTTAATTGAGATAGTTTTAATTCAAATTCAACAAGATCACTGAAAGAAACTCTTGTACACATGTACATTCTACAAAATCCAAAGTCAAGGTGCTAAAAGGCAATACAAGAACGCCTTAAGGTAGTATGCACCTCGAAAGTGAAAGACTTAAACTTTTGCTCAAACTTTCCTTAATGAATCTTTCAATCATTCTCTTTCAAAATCAAGAATAAAAATAGGGGGTCACCGTGCAAATTTTGGTACTAGAGAAACAAATTACCCAAGATTTACCGATATTAGAAATTCAAAATGGCCGCCATCCCTGTGTTAACTCTATGGAGAAAAATAAAAATTTTCGAATTTCGAAAAACTAAGCCGGTAAAAAGTTTTCTTTCACCAAGAGCTTTAAAATGAACCCCCACATGTGGTATATCAGAATGGAATTGTAAAAGTTTGAGAGTCCGAATGTATGTCCCCGAGGTGCGTTCTATCTTAAAAAGAGGTTGATTTCAAATACATGCTATGCGGTTTTATAGCTGAAGAGCTTTGCGATGAAAATCAAATCTTACCGCTCGTGGCTATGTATCGTTACAGAAAATGTATGACGCCTTCACAATCACGCATTCGGAACGATGGTTTCTATTACTCTGGATCGACCGAAGCTGGAGACACCAAATTTACTTTAATAATTTGATATGGATCTGTCTGAAAAAGTATTGAACCTACGGTATCTTCTTGACTCGGTGGTTTTCCCTTGTGGAGTGTTTCGTCTGCCCGGGAGCGGTGTTCTTCGACGAAAGAGATTTTATCAGCATTCTTTGTGTATTTTGACAAAGATAACGCCATGCTCTGACAGAAAAATCTATTTACTGCGGCATTCTCAAATACGGCATTCCCCATTTGAATTCATATTGCCAAGTGTTAAATTAAACTCTCCGTACACCTAAAAATTTGAGTATGCACATAACCATCAAGGGGGAAACATTCATTCACTTTGACGAAGACAGGGTTGATGTTCAGATAATGACATTCGATCGTATGAAACTTTTAACTGCAACAACTTTTGTAAGATCCCGCGACAAATTACATGGATGGTAGTGCATAGTGTGCGCTGCCTCACTGCTGCGAGTTGGTTTAGTATTAATGTATGCAGATTGAATTAATGAGCATAAAGTTCCGGTATGAAAATTTTATGCTAATGATTCTCATATATGTATATATATATATATATATTATATATATATATATATGTGTGTGTGTGTGTGTGTGTGTGTGTGTGTGTGGTGTGTATATATTTATATATATATGAGTCTCAAAACTGAAAGATTTAAACTTTTGCTCAAACGGTCTTCGAGACAAACTACAACCTTTCCCTTTCAAAATCAAGAAAAAACATGGAATACTATGCAAATTTTGATAATATAGAGAAACAAATCACCAAAAATTTTCCGATATTTGAAATCCGAATGCTATCCATATCTTAGCCTAACTCTATTGGGAAAAATATTTTTTCCACAAAAAAATGGTGAAAGTAATATTTACTCCACAAGCTGCAAAATGAGAACACACGAGCACCATACCAGCAAAGTCGATTGTGAGCATTTTAGATTCTGAATATATATTCTACTGCTGAGTGGCAATTAATGCTTTGACTTTTGATGATTGTGTGCCCATTAGACAGGAAAAGTAGCTTTCTTCCATTATTACGCACTTCCACGTGGTGACTTTATTATAGTTGCCTTGATTCTGGCAACATCCTTTTCTTTTTCCATCGACCGCTATCTTAATAGCAAGTGCGTCACAAACAGGCAACGAGGAAGATTTGTTTTCGCTACTAAAATGTATGAATCCATCGAAAAAAGCATTTTGAGAAAATCATTAGTTTCCATGTGACCAATTTGGATTATATTTGATACTAGGCGCTTTAAATTAAATTCTTTGTTTGCCGTCCGCGTGCTGGTAGGTTTTCAGAGAAAATTAAGAAAACAAACACACACTATAACAAATAGAAATATTATTTTTCCGAAAGAAATCAAATGAGAATTGAGCTAATGTAAATACACTTGTGTTTTTTTGTCTGTGTTTGTTTTTTTCCCCAGGCTAGCTGGTAGATTTTTCAAAAAAAATCAAGGACGGCAAACAAAGAATTTTCTTTAAATGGCCTTATGGCAATTTACACCAAGACATTTCTATATCCTGACAAGTGAAATGCATGATGGCGTTGTGCCGAACAAGGCATTTCATTTCGCATAAACCTATAATCAAAGCAAATCCCATAAGACTAATGCGTGATGGAGTTGGTAAACAGCTTTGACGTACGTGTGTGCATTCTTCTATATCAAATTCGGAGGGCGTACAGAACATACCGGATTTTACGTCGTTTGTGTTTGCCGTTATGACTTTCTGATCAAAAGAAAAGTAACTGCCATCACCTTTCAGTACTTTGCTGTCATGTCAGCTGTTTTACCTCGGCGTCAGTATACGAATTGATAAATATGCACCGTGCCAATTTCGCTAATACAGTAAAGGTTACAAGTTTGTATGAGTCGGTATCGGTCTGAGTTTGTCTGTGTGTCTATATCGTTCACTTGACATTCTCAGCTCTCCCCCAAAACGAACATCCCAGTTCTTTCAAACTATCGCGGGGATATCGTCATGGTGGATAGTGGTGAACATAAAGTTTTGGTTTCACGATCAGGAAGAAAAAAGTTGCAAAATTGCCAGCACACCGCTTTTTTCACAAATCTGTCGAATCAGCTATTACCATGACATGGACATGTCACATTTCTGTATGCTAGTAAGAATCCCATAGTATAAGGTAGTATGCGCCACGAAAATGACAGACTTAATCTTGTGCTCACACTTGCATCAGGGAAACTTTCAAAACGTTCTCTTTAGAAATTGAGAATACAAATAGGTTGTCACTGCTTACATTTGTTGTGCTAGAGATAAAATTACCTGCATGTTTAATTTACTGAGATTTGAAATTCAAAATGGCCGTCATCCATGTGTTAACTCAATGGAGGGGTTGCTTTCATAAACAAATTAGCCGGTGAAACTTTATTAACTCCATGATCTTCAAATGGGTGAAGCGGGTGAATCAGAAAGACTATATGTCCCCGAAGTGCAGGCTGTGAGACTAAAGGTGATATGAGAAGAAAAAGGGGACTATGCCGTCATTAGAACTGATTATTTTTCATTAAGGTAGCATGCGCCTCGAAAGTGAAAGACTTAAACTTTTGCTCAAACTTTCCTTAAGGAACCTTTCAACCATTCTCTTTCAAAATCAAGAACAAAATTCAGTGCGTCACCGTGCAAACTTTGGTTCTGGAGAAACAAGTAACCCCACATTTATCTATATTTAAAATTCAAAATGGCAGCCATCCCTGCGTTTACTCCATGGAGAGGAATAAAATTTTCGAACTTGAAAAAATATAAGACTATGAAAAGTTTTCAAACACAAAGTGCTTTAACACGAACTCTCGTACAAGTGGGAGATCAGAAAAAAACTGTAAAAGTTAGAGAGTCCGAATATCTGCCTCGAGGCACGTTCCTTCCTAAGGTAGCACGCGCCTCGAGGCTTAAATGTTTTCTCAAACTTTCCTCAATGAAAGTCTCATCCATTCTCTTAGCAATTAAGAATAAAAATCAGGGATCAACGTGCAGACTGGTGGCAGAGAAACCCCATATTTACCGATACTTAAAATTCAAAATGGTCGCCATCCCTATGTTATCTACATTGGGAAACTGTAATTTGCGATTTTCACAAAAATACGCCGGTCGAGAATTTAGGTACTCCATAAGCTTCAAAATTATTCCCCGTGATTCATAGGCCAAAAGAATTTGTAAAAGTTTTAGAGTCAGAATATCTGTTCCAGAAGCTCATTCTACCTTAAAGATCCGTTCAAGCTCACAAACCAAGAATAAAATAATTAGGAAATAGTCACATATGAGAGGACTGCACTCAATAAAACAGATTTAATAACTTTACAGGCTATTTTTAACCCCGTGTAGTATTTGTTCGTGGATATAAGGTATCACTGAAGTCGACAGGAAAACAATTTTGATGTGTATCAGCTGATCGAGGGCATTGCATGTTTGATTTGTATAAATTGGGCTGTCGCGGGACCGATGTAACGACCGTGTTGTGACGGGGTAATAATTCATCCATGAAAACGATAGCTACTTCAATTTTCTTTCTGAAAATAGAATATTTCTTGGAAGTATCGTTTACCATTTTCGCAAGCAAGAAAATTCGAAAGTACTTGAAACCTCCGACATGTGTTGAAGGTATATGCTTAACCAGTCTAGGTAGTTCACGCCTCCAAAATGAAAGATTAAAACTTTTGCTCAAATTTTCCTCAAGTAAACTTTCAACCAGTCTCTTTCAAAATCAAAGACAAAAATCAGGGGTCACCGGCCAAGTTCTGACAGGAAAGAAACAAATACCCAATACTTACCGATACTTGAAATTCAAAATGGCCGCCATCCCTGTGTTATCTCTATGGTGGAAAATGCAATTGGCGATTTTCACAAAATGAAGCTGGTCAAAACTTTATTTACCCACGGGCTTCAAAATGAGCTCCCATAAGTGATAAGCTAAGAGACTATTGTAAAATTAAGTGTCCGAATATCTGTTCCCATGTGCATTCTACCTTAAGAGAATACGCTGGTACTGGAGGAGGCCGTAATTTGAACACAGTCTATGTACAACCCGAAATATTAATAGTGAGAATTGTTTAGTTTAGTTTAGTTTATTGTCATTTACAATCGTACAAAGTCAATTTACCGATGACATAACAAGTAGCAAAATGACAATTTTTGGAGCCAGAAAAATAGCTATCAGCTAATCGAGTCCGGCCCCATATCTAAAATTACATTTCATATTTAGATATTTAAAAGCGCTCCTACCTACGACCTACGACCCTTTACGTGGTAAAGGGTCGTAGGTCGCAGTGCGCCGGAGCGCCCGCACGCGACGGAATCTTTCAGTCTACAGTAAAGAGGAACTAAGTCCAATTAATGAACGATATTATGAAAGAGAATATGACTTTACTGGACCATGGTCTCCCATATATAGCCTACCATTTAAGGTAGCCATAGACACAAAAACACGTGAATTCCAGTTCAAACTTCTTCATCATATTCTATACACAAACTACGATCTATCTAGAAGAGGCATGGACCAATCACCGCTCTGTTCATTCTGCCAAAACAGCAACGAGACACTAGATCATCTTTTCTACACCTGTAAATTCACTGAGACCTTCTGGAACGAGTTTCACACATTTTTCGAGGCATCTCTCAGTTTGTTCACGAGACATAACTTAAATGAAGTGCTCTTTGGTGTTGACGGTTACTCTGACATTCATAATCACTTGCTACTGTTAGCCAAAAGACACATCTATGCCATGAAAATGAAACAGATTAAACCACACTTTGCAGCTTTTATGTTGCAAGTGAATTCAACTACCATCTAGAGTACGAAATAGCTCTTGAAAAAGACAAATTAGAGAGACATTGCAACAAATGGATTTCAATTTTACACAAAATTGTGGATAACTAAGCACTGTACTTCATTTTTATCTTAAGTTTATGTAATACTAAAAAATTGTTACCAATAAAACAATTTTAAATACAAAAAAAACAAGAGAAGAGAAAAACAAAACAAAAAAACTTTTACATGACTTTGTAGTCTTGTAACAAAAGTTGTCTTAATGATCTTTAAACTGATTCTTGATGTGCTCATCTTAACGGTATGCGGTAAAGTATTCCAAAAAGTTGCACCGATGTAAGAAATCGCAAACTGGCCTGCAGTGGTGCGCATTTTGGGCAAGGGTAGATTGGCATCAAGTTTGAATCTAGTGTCATAACAGTGATCAACCGTCTCAAAATATTCATTCAGAAAGACAGGAACATTCTGATATTTTAAATCGAAAATAAATATACAAACAAGTAATTTGTGGAGTTTATACACATCTAGTATTCCTAAGGTTGAGAATAAGGGTGAAGAGGGTTCCTGGAACCCAGAGAAAGTAATTGCTCGTACACACATTTTTTGAGCAATATGAATAGGCTTTAGGTACGATAAAAACGTACTACCCCAGACTTCAAGTCCATATGTTATATTCGGCAAAATAAAAGCATTATATAGTGAAACCATAATATTTCTTGGTACATAATTTCTTAATTTGAAAAGCATTCCAACTTTTTCCGTAAACATTTATTTACTTCGTTAATGTGTGCTTTCCATGTGAGATGTTTATCAATTATCACTCCAACAAAAGATGCCTGTAAAGCCTCGTGTATTGTACAATTTTTTACAGACAGAACACCTTTGATTGATAACAGTTTACGCCTGCTGTGAAAAACTACATAACTTGTTTTGGCAATATTTATCGTCAACATGTTAGCATCACACCAGCGTGTAACATGCCTAAAGTGATTATTAACCATATGTAAATCTATATCGCTTTTATCTGATGGAAAAGTGTGAAACAGATTTGAATCATCTGCAAATAAACGGAAATCAAAATAATTGGAAGAATTCGGTAAATCATTTATATAAATAAGGAACAGAGTCGGTCCAAGTACCGAGCCCTGGGGAACACCACACTTTACTGGTAATTTTTCAGATGTTATTTCATCTGCAAATACATATTGCAATCTATTTTTTAAATAGTCTGTAAACCACAGAAGCGGGTTTCCCCTTACGCCATAGTGCTCAAGTTTTGATAACAGTATATTATGATCTATCGTATCAAAGCTTTCGTGAAGTCTATAAAATTCCAATGGTAGAATTTCCCTGATCAATTTGCTGAATTAATTATTCATGAGGTTAATGAGGGATAACTTGGCACTTCGTTTTTCACGAAAACCATATTGGTGCTTAAAGAGCAAATGGTACTTTTCTAAGAATTTCATAACTGTTTATTTGCAATCTTTTCCAAAATTTTAATAATTAGAGGTAAAACAGAAATGGGGCGATAATTTCCAGGTGCGTCTTTGGCGCCTTTCTTGAAAATTGGAACCACTTTAGCAATCTTTAAATGCATCGGGAAACTGACAGTTTTGAAATGACAAATTGAAGATGTGACACAGAGGCTTTGCAATTTGTTCTGCAGCAGTAACTAATAATTTTGCAGACAGGTTATCGTAGCCACATGCCTTCTTCAAATCAAGACTCATCAAAAGATTACTCACTTCCTGTTCCGTTGTAGGATAAAGAAAGAAAGAATGGTTGAAGGCTCCTGTAAAAATTCTGTAAATGACGAACGAGATGTTTGTATTTTACTCGCCAGGTTTGGACCAATATTTGTAAAATACTCATTAAAATAATTTACAATCTCTTCGGGTTTACTGTAACTTTGTGACATCTCAACATCTGTATTTATAAGATGATCTGGCAAACAATGACCTTTTTTGTCTTACCTAGTAGTTCATTAATGAGATTCCATGTCTTTGCTGAATTTTGATTATTTTGCATAAAAAGTGATGTGTGGAAGTTTCTTTTGCAGACCTCAAAACAGATGTAAGTACATTCTGTATCTTTTGTACTGTGTCACTGTAGTTGGTTCAAAGTTTGATTTCACCATCTTGGCAAATAAAGCATGCTTTTTATGAACTGACTTTTTGATTGATCTGGTATCCAGGGCTTTCGTTTGATTACATTTTTCAATGACTTAACAGCAACTGGTGCATGCTTATTACAGCAATTATCAAAAATTTTGAAAAAATTGTTATATGCTTCATTAACATTTGAACTGGCAAATACTCCGTCCCAAGTTTGCCGAGAAAGATCACTTCTGAAATCTTCTGGTACAGAATGTCTATAATTTCTGTAAAAGACCTTTCCTTTGACATTTTCATTTAAAAATAAATCCTTAAAAATAACAAAAAACTGGTAAATGGTCAGAAATGTCTCCTACAATCGTACCTGTGAAAATTGAACATTTGTTTACATTTGTATAAATGTGATCAATAATAGTTTGAGTGGCATTTGTAATTCTTGTTGGAGTAGAAATAATTTGTTCTAAATTTAAACATTTCATCGTGTTATAAAATTCCTCCACATCCTTGTTACATTTCAAGAGATCAGCATTAAAATCCCCGACAAGAATACAGTGTTTTTTATCTACTTTTACATGGTTAAGGACTCTTAATAAACTATCTTGAAATTCTGAAATATTTGTATTTGGTTTTCTATATATAATTCCAATGATGAATATTTGCTTCTTATCGACAACCTCTAGCCAGATTGACTCAGAGTGGTCAACATTGTAAGACAGTACTTTATAATTGACAGATTTATGGATATAAGCGGCAACACCACCTCCCCTTCCGGTTTCACGACATTGAGATTCCAAATAGTAAGAGTCCAAACTGAACAAATTACTGTTATCAATTTTCCAGGTTTCTGTGATACCTATAATTTTAAATTTATTTTGCAACAAATCTTCATACAGTAATTGGAAATTATCAAAATTTCTGTTCAAGGAGCGCACGTTTATATGTGAAACAGTGAGCGAGTTTGTAACGGTTTGGAGGCAATCTCCACATATTTCATTTATTTGATACTTGTTCAAGAAACATGCCACGTTTGACATTGCCATATGGTTTGGTAAATACTAGAAATACGTCAGTTCGTTAACGCAAGGCTGTTCACAATGCTGCGATCACACACTCAACACGAATGCACAGATAACGCTCAGATTATGTGCATGCGTCTGTGAATGCGCAATTTGGAAACAATATGGGCGCGCTTACCTGCACAGATAGTCAAAATTTTTAATTTACATTGTCAGGAAACGACGACAAATAAGGATTGCGTTTTGTTGCATACCGTTTGAAATTGCCAAACGGCAAATTTAACGAAAAATGTGCGTCATCCTTGCCATTGTTCTAAAACGCCCCACTCCGAGGTCATGGGACGACAATGTAAAGGCACACAGACGCAAAAGTATACCATTATCCTGTGAACCAATGCAACATCGAACTCCAAGCTCTGTTGATGCGTAAACAGAACTTCGTTTAATAGAGTATTTATTGGTTCTCAATGAGTCTTTATATGCAACGAAACGTGCATGGCACGCCAACGTAAACTAACGCGGGAAAAAGTGTTTTTTTTTCTGACGTACGGTTAGAGTTATAAATAGTTTTAACAAGGCAAATGATTGGATGTGATTTCTCTGTGAATTGTGATGGTCATAAAATACGCCAAGTAATATGAAGAGTTAAGTATCGTAGAGTTCATACTTCTGCTGAGTAAACGCCTTGAAATAAGCCAAATTGATCAATAAAATATCTTTAAAGTTCATCAAGTCACCATCACCAATTCTGACCAGCAAACGTTGTAACTGTTATTGAAGTCAAGAAGGTCAGGCGATAAATTTATAACCATTTTACTTCTGGCCATCAAACAAAGAGAACTTCGACTATGAACCTATATTTATATTTTATGTGACATTTTAGAATTTCTAATTTAATTCAAGTTTGATCTAATCAGCCATTTTGAAATTCGCCACCGCTGCGTGACCTTTCGTCTTGGTATTTCGGGGTACACGAACGATCAATGTATTTCAGTGCTCTTTAGGAGTCGACCACATCCACTGAATCATGTACTGCATTGCTAGAGTAAAGTATTTCAAGCGAACTTTGTACTTTCAAGCAGACGAACACAAAACTTGAACACAAAAGACAGCCACAAAAGTTAACGATGTCAAGTCTTGCAAGGGTCATGATCAGAAGGTGCTGAAATCGTCACTTCTTTGAAGCCTGACAAGGACCTTGACAATGACGTTGTTGCGTCTTTACCCCTACTCTGGTTTCTGCGAACTCTGTGCATTGGGTTGTGAATACCAAACTTGAGTTTCCTTTTGCTATTTCACCGCGATGTTAATTTCATGATTAAATAATCGAATCTCGGGGAAAATACGGAGTCTCAAATTTTTCCGATACTTTGCTTATCTACCACGTGTTGGCGCTCATTTTAAAAGGCCTTGGAGTAAGAAATATTTTAATTGTATCGATTTTTCGAAAATTGAAAATTGTAATTTTCTCCATGGAGTAAACATGTTTTGAATTTAAAAAATATTAGGTAATTTGTTTCTCGTTTCTCTGGTTCATAACTTTGTACGATGATCCCTGATTTTTATTCAATCTGCAACTTGGTTTGTTGGGATCGAGAAATGGGGCAGTTTAGAGTCAGAGCCAGGCCGGCGGTTGTCGTCCCCTAACTGCCTTCTTATATTTTGCCCTCCTTCCTGGTTCACGCCGAGACTAAATAAGGCCGAACAAAAAATTGTGCTGTTCCGATAACTCAACCTACCCTTTTTTTACCTGCCGACCCTAAACTTTTAGAGCTACGTAAACACGGAAGTAAGAAAAAAAGAAAGAAAAAACCCTTAAAATCACGCGTTCGTTCCTTGGCACTTGAACTTGAACGAGGATGTCTTTTATGTTTATTTTTTCCCTTTTATATGTATGATACATTTTTCTGGAAATGTTGTGGCCAGTGTTTGACCGCCCTGAACCCCTGGAAAATGTATATTGAAAAATAAAAACATTTTTGGGAAAAAAATTCCTGCCGACCTACTTTCCCTATTTTTGAAAACCATGTTATCGGAACAGCACAATTTGTTTTTTTTTTGTTTTGGTTTGGTTTGGTTTTGGGGGTTTTTTTTGCCTAAGAGGAACAAGGAGAGCTGATTTGGTGAAAGGATGGTTGAGGGTTTCAACGAGCAAAGTTTGAGCAAAAGTTTCAGTCTTTCACTTTCGACGCGCATATACCTTAAGGTGTTCCGCCAAGTCAAGGTAGTGTGTACATGGCCATTGCCTTGGCACGCGTATGTAACAACTCGCGAAGCTCCATTGGAAATTCAACGACCTGTTGGATTTTTAGCTCTTCGGTTGTGTTCTCAGGTCCTTTATATCTTGATTTTCCCTTTTTGTGCAACAGACTTTATATGTTATGATATAATATGATAGGTTGTAAACTTTCTGAAATCGGTATTTCGGGTTTTTTTTTATAAAGGGCTCATTCAACTGTGAAACTATGTTCAAATAAAATCTCCATTGTCATCGTGACCGTAAGCTTCGTCGTTGATGGCGCTGTATATAAATGAGAAAATTTTGACTACATCGGCGTTTTTATTGTGCGGCTTTACATTAGATATGTGAGTTGGCTTCCAACAATAGTGATCGATATCGATCAAGAACAAGAATACACAATTGGGCTGTATAGATCATGGTTGATAAGGCTGCTATTATGTTAGCGATTGCTTTAGAGTCACATCTTTAGCACGTCCTTCGGTGTCTGCATTCCCTTCTGTCCAAAACAGTGTACGTAATCATACACTGCAATTCTAGTGTCATTTTCAGCTACATTTACTATCCTGCATCAAATTAGTCAGTTTATGACTCAATCCTCCGCCATTAATGACCGATGAAAACGTTGCGTGGCAGACAGAGTTGTTTCTCAGTGTTAAATTTCATGGCCATAAGACAAGTTGGAAATTATCAACGATACCAGAAAGACTGTACGCATATGTAAAGGAAAAAATAAACGTAGAAGTATTCAAAAACCTTACTTATGCATTCTTTGTTGGTACAGACCTGCATAAAGGTTTGTTGTTTTGTTATAGAAGAAATTTTAGGGGCATTAACACGCAGATGGTTTGATGTCTAACGACTATTGCAGTAACCAGATTCATCTCTCTCTCTCTCTCTCTCTCTCTCTCTCTCTCTCTCTCTCTCTCTCTGAGAATTTGGTAAAGGCAACTTTTCCCCTGCTAATCAACGACACGGCGGTGGGCTTGCACAACTTCCATGGACACATTTATTCGTGAACTAAAGAATCAGGGCGGGCGTCCAGCTGCTTTGTTGATGGACCAGCCGACTGATAGTAATACGTTTGTTTTTTCAAATACATTGAATAAATTATATGCATATTCGTTCTGTGATCTCACTGTTGCTTCAGTTCACACTGTAATATCTGCTTAAATATAATATAAGCTTACCCCTGGTCTTGTTCCAGGTCTTATGTTATTAAACAAGTTAAGTGTGGCTTAATAATTTTGAGTTCATTGTTTTGTATGGAGAGAAGTTGTATACATATTGGGACCAGCATTTTCCTCAGTATTTGCGTGAGTCTGCGAAATTTGCTAGAAGTTGATGGTATTATCCGGTTTAGATTTGAACTTTTGCGCAAACAAACCAAACTTCCTATCGGGTTTTAAATATCTCTGTCTATTTATCTATTCCTGCCAACTTCTATTGTTTCCGTCTTCGATACTTGATTTACTATGTATTGACATTGATTTTTGTCTAACTCTACTGCGTGAATAAATTTACCATTGGGTGCTCTTTATGTAGAGCAATAATCTTCAAGAATAATCTATGTTTCAGTGAGGGGTAATTCCCTGTATAGCGGCCATAGCGGCTCGGAAGGTAATGGTCGGTACATGGGGTATCACATCGACAGCTCTCATCTGTTCCGGAATAATTCTGTGCACACCGAAGTTGCACTCATGGGGCTTTTTTGTACGAAATACTAAAGGCCTAGAGTCTCATAGTATTATGTCATATTGTGTGAATCACTGGGGTCTATGAATGCTTGGTCTATGTATGGGATAAACAAAAACGCTGTGGAGTTTATGAAACAATCATGGATGTGGACGAACTTTTATGGGACATGAGTTGAACACATGTAACGATGTTATATCCAAATGAATAAAAACATGTGAAAAACATGATTTTTTTTTATTCTTGTTTCATTGATTTATTTCAATTTAATGAATCAATAATTTTACATGATATATACATGTGAATGACGTGAAAAATATTTAAATTATCACATATTTAAAAAATTCACGAATTTAGATGCACGTAACTACAATCAGCTCGTTCATTAAAAAATGTTCAGATTGTTACCTTGGCCCAGTTCACGGCCAACAAGTCAAATAAAACATTGGCAGTAAAGTTTATCCACTGAAAACCCTCACAGGTTTCTTGATTTTCTTCTTGCACAGCGGACAATGTTTCACTCTACGAACACAGTGAGAACACAGACAGATATGCTTACACGGAGCCGTGACAATGTTTCTCTCCCGTTCCATACAAATGATGCAACGATTACAATCCATCACCTTCTGGTCTTCTTCATCATCGCTCTCATCTGAAGAATCAGAGTCTGTTATTCTCTGCAAACAGGATTCCAAAGAGTCAACTTTGCTCTGAAGAGTTGAAATCTCTCTCCACAAGTTTTTGTTCTCTTCTTCAAGATGTGTTTTGTCCGCTTGAAGCACCTCAGTCAGATCTTGCAGGTTCGCGTTCTCTCGTTCAAGGGCTTCCCGCTGTACTGTTTCCATGGCGATGGTTGTCCTCATTTGAAATAGTCGATCTTTTTCCTTTTCTCTTTCGGAGGAAATTTCGTGGTGCGCCACACTGATGACGGTGAATGACGTCATAAGAATTGATAGGCATGCGTAGAGCAGGGAAGTTACACGAGATGCATCATAGAGTAGGACACTGAGAAAAACAGTGCATCCGATTGGTAGAGTGGCTTTCTTCAAAACGTATTCGCTGACACAGGCTATTGTACCGCTGAGGTCATCCGTTGTCGTTTCTTCAGAGACGGACGTCAAATATTTGTCTCCTTCAAGGTAGCTGTGCCGAATATTTGAGATCTTGCAATCATAGTAGACTGGTTCTGGGACGAATTCAAAAGTTTTGCAGTCTGTGTCCTTCATGGTGTACTTCTGGTTATGTCCAGTACTTCGGTAGTATAGTTCGGCACTCGTTATGAAGTCCAGAGCGGTTCTGTGATCTACTGTCTGAAAGTCTCACATTTGTACCTTGTGAGATTTGCATATGAATTGATCCCTTGATGTGTCCGCCAATCAAATCATAATTTGGAGTTTATTGTTCTGAAGAGAAGCTGTTTGCGTATCACACCTCAGGTTTCTCATTAGCATAAATCTATGACATTCGCTCTTTGCTTACACCATGGAGGCTTACACGTTTACTACCCTGGGACCTAGATTGTGAACAAAAAGGATTGCCGGCAAATTGAAATTTCGATTAATATTTCGTGTTTAAAATCCTCAAAGGTATACGTTGGATTATTTTCAGAGAATGTAGCATACAGAAAATAATACCATTGATGCGTATATAAACGTGAGATATTGAGTGGACTTGTCCCTTTTTAATGCTGCTTTCGTAGTTTATATGGTCAGACAAGTATACAAGTGGACAGACTTACAAGACTGTAGTGGCAATGTGACAAAGAAAGATTGAAACATAATGAATAGCTTCGATTGATACTGATCAATTCTGCAATCTCTGTAAGCAGTCGCATATACTGTAACGTTAACGATTACTGACTACATGTATTTATAAATCGAACCTGGCCTACCAGACACGTTTAATTTATAGAGCACAATCTGATAAAGATAACAAAGAGAAAAATAGAAAGGATAATTTTCGACGTGTTTCCAGTTTTTTGTTCTGCCTTTGCAAAAAACATCATCGCCGGACAATACCTCTGAACCATGTGCCATCGACTCTATCAAGGGTGGGGTTGTTTGAGTTGCCATGGCGCGGGCAAGCATTGTCGTTCTTTTTGATTGACAAGAGTGAATTCCACAACGTCAACCAGTTAAGTCCACAACATTTCCATCACAATGGGAAAGCAAATATCTGTGAAAAACTGTCCAGGGAGCTTGTAAAAGCTAACTCGCTTATCGCCTACTTTACATGTGATGTAAGTACACTTACGAGATCATTGATAGTCAACGAAAGACTTAACTTAGCTGATCCACGTGTAATCGAAAAAAAATAGTATTCACATTACAAACAAGCGTTTTATGTTGTTGTGCAGTATAGAGTGTTATCACACACACACCAAATGCATGTATTGCCATAACCTATGGTGTTCGCACAGTGCGTTACGGAACATTTTATACAATATACATGGAAACACAGACAAAAGTTTCTCTATTTGTCTGTGATGGAAATGAACAAGGCGTGGAGTCCCATACTGAACATTGACCTAATGTCCCCTCATGCACACAACCAGTTTCACCACGCGTTATGGAATTTTCGATAACTATGACATAGAGTTAGGCAAATGCAGTTTAATTAAAATCACAGGCTTGTTTTAACGTATTGTTGTCAATAATCTATAAGTACTGTATTTGTTAAATGACCCTGCTGGCGCGAGCTACCAAAACAAGTCGGAATCCGGATCACAAGTACTTTTTTCGCACGCGTGTGCGTGGACAAAAAGTGTTACATTCTGTTTTTGGCGGTAGTTTTACTGTTATTTGTCACATGCATCAATGTCTTTGTATATACATCACAGGAACTAGCAATCCGGTTGTTGTTTTTTATGATGTTATTTGCTGGTAAAATGGAAGAAAACTAATTTTTAATCGCAGTTATTTCAATCACATTGATGTTTGTGACGTTGCGAATCCATATTAAAATAAGACAATAATTTTCATTTCACAGCTGTAAGTACAGGAAGGTACTGAGTACAACATTGGACGTTGTACTCCTTCCTATTCCCTATAGACCCGAAAGGAAAACAAATTAACTTTCGGCCATGTTCTCAGGCCTGCCCGATGTTTCAAGTCATGGATGCCTGACCAGCGACATCAATATGATTGAAGTAATACCCAACAACAATGGAGATCTTTTTTCACCTTTTTTCTATGATGAGGGCAAGTATTCATTTATTCATTCGCTATGCCCAGAAGCACCGTGACAGATCATGTAAGAAACAATGGGCTAAATTAGATTTAATTTGTAAGTCCATTAAAGAGGTCGTAACACTTATTAGCTATGCATCGAGAAACGTTCAAGATTTGTGAAGGACGTCAGGCGAGAAAGGATTGATAAATATGTGTCATGTCTTATTGGAATCGGCAAACTTCAAACGCTGATCGGAATTGTTGTCTTTGTCGCCTGAAGAATATTAGGAATAAATTAATTCTTTATCATCTGCTTTTTGGTTGTTTAGGTATTTATTTTCGCCTTACACGAATGTGCCCCTTTTCAGAGCCATACACTTTGACCACCAGCATATAACAGAGGGTGCCACGTAATTGAGAAACTAAATATTTCCTTATTTTAACATCGTTAAAGACAAAAGAAGTAAACTTGGAAGAAAGACCCCAGAGTGAAGGGAGCTACGGTATGTTTTGAATATGGAGACAATTGCATATGAAGGAGATTAGATAAAACTCATGTAGACGATGAGGGCGCTCGGTTGTAACTCCACTTTCAAATTGACTATGCTCTGAAGACGCTCTTGTGAGAGATTTTACACTGTAATTGAAGTTTCCTTTGGCTGATCAGTGATTGTGTTCGCTTTCAGCAAGAACCTGCCATCGGTTAGATAAGTATACAGTATATATAGTGTACCCGTAGTGTTAATACATCAGAGTGAACAGTTATTGACTGATAGTACGACAACACTTGCTGTAGGGCTGGTGTTGACAATATATCCCCTGGGTTGTGATTAGACCACATGCAATCCACAGCGAACTCTGGCGTGTGTCGTAGTTGTGGGAATAAAACAAGAGACGATTATTTACCTTTAAAGGTAACTTGGGCGAACAAGGGGATCAATGTAAGCAGACCGATGGCCGATGGCATCCGATGTAGCTCTGGAGACGGGTCATTAAGATTTTTTATAGTATTCATTTTCTGTTTTGGCAAACCCAGGATGGCATTTGCTATGGAAGATGTTACAAATAATTCTAAAAACTGATCGTGTTTTTTTCCTCAAAAACTTGACTGACACGTAATTCTTTTGGTCTTCTAAGAATGCTGAAATTAAGTCAGTCATAACGTCAAAAATTTTCTCATTCGGATGATCGCGACCAAGCGTTAAAATCATACTTTAGCTTGTTTAAAATTCGGCAATAGCTTTACATTCAGAGATGTAAGCGTTAAATATATTGGCTTACACGGTAATTGGTGCTAATATGGTATTCGAAGCTTAGCAAACAAGGTCAACCAACGACAAATTACACTGGAACGACACACTGGGTGACCTGTCAGGCTAAGGTCAACTTAAGCATCGAAACTTGTCATTTTTCTCAAACATTGATAAGATTCGGCGCGAGGTGTAAGACGATCGCGTTTATATATTATTCGCTCACCCTTACATGAGAAACATTTTTCGGCGTTTAAAATTTGTAAAACACAAATAAGCAATAATTTCGACGGCTAGTCATTTACTTTGACGTGCCCGCTATTAAATTTTCATCCTCATTCCTCTCGTCTGCAGAGTTCAAAGATTAAATGTCCTGTTTCGACAAGACTAAACGGGCATATTTTGAGGATTTCAGAACTTGTATCATTTTGTGATCATTTAGGGTAGTATGCGCCTCGAAAGTGAAGATTAAACTTTTGCTCAAACTTTCTTCACGGAATCTTTCAATCATTCCTTTTCAAAATCGAATCAAGAATAAAAATCAGGCGTCACCGTGCAAATTTTGGCACTAGAGAAATAAATTAACCAAATTTTAACCGAGATTTGAAATTCTAAATGGCTGTCATCCCTATGTTAACTCTATAAGGAAAAAATTTCGATTTTCGATTTCTGAAAAAGTAAGATGGTGAAAATTTCTATTACACCAAGAGCTTTAAAATAGACCCCATAAGTGGTAGATCAGAAAAGAATTGTAAAGGTTTGAGAGTACAATTATGTCCCCGCGGCGCATTGTACTTTAATGTATGTATTTTGTGAAAGTAAAAAAACACTGATTAAAGGCATTGAAAGACATTTTCTATGATAAAATTTGTATGGTGTGATAGCTATGCACAAATACTATACTGGTCGTAGGATAAGAGGGTTTTATGGTCACAATGACGTCTGGACATTAATTGCAGTCATAACCATGAACCGATATGATGGCCTATGTTTATACACATGAGTTATGAATTGACTGTCAATATTAAACGCCAAAAATTTACAAATTTTGGGTCAAAAAATTCGATAAAAAGGTTGAAAATTTACCGAGGCTCCCGGTCATCGATCACATCACCACGCACACCTCGTACGCGTATCACGTACGTTGCAAACGAAAGAAATGTTCATGTGTTCTTCTTCATGCATCTACACCACTTGAAATTTGAATTTACAGTTCTATAAATTATAGTTGTGCGAAAAATCTACATATAGAGTCTTTCGGTCGCATGCCTATCAAATAAGGGAACCTAGGTTAACTCATGTCCTTTGTGTGACGTTCATGAATTTATATATATTATAGAAATAACGGGCGACGCGCTGACCATTAACGTTTATTTGTGGGCAAGGGCGAGAGGAAAGCCAAAATTAACGCCGAGCCCGTTAATTTGACTTTCCTCGAGCCCGCGCCCACAAATAACGTTAATGGTCAGAGCGGAGTCAGTTATTTTCATTATATTATCAGCCAACCCGAGAAAATTTCCGGAGCGAACGACAACTGGGCCCCAGAAACTGAGCAATACGCGACGCACTGTCACGCGCGCTGTAAAAATTGGCAAATCCGGAGATGTTTTCAGAAAAAAAAGTATCTCAACTTGACCTACAAGTGCTCCATTTTATTTTGTGATTGATTATGATTTACGTTTGAGCTGTAAAGTTACGATACTTTGAGTTGTTAATCTTATTATTCATATTCACGGGCATGTAAACAAACCATTACTATGTATTTGTGGTCAGTCACGTGGTTCAGCTCGACCAATCAAAATGCGACGGGCAGGGCATGGTAATATAATATATTATCTTAAACACACACACACACACATGAAAAAATATGTTCATTCGTATTGACGTTGAAACGTATTTATTTCATTTCAACAAAACAAAATCTTGTATTATATACACATTATGTAGAAGTAATAAATTTATATAAATTTAAAGAAAAACACAGTACAAGTTAGAATACTAAACATGAAGTACAACATTATTTAGTCAAGTTTTGACTACGATGTATTCGCAGGGTGACGTGGTGCCGTACGTTGTGAGTTCAAATCCGATCGAGAATTTAATGAATTACGTAATTGTGCTAAACAGCACTGTCCAAATTTCTGTAAGTACAATGTATTGTAAGTTTGGCCTTGGTCACCGGTTAAAAATGTTTTGCAGTAAAGTTTATCCACTGAAAACCCTCACAGGTTTCTTGATTTTCTTCTTGCACAGCGGACAATGTTTCACTCTTCGCACACAGTGAGAACACAGGCAGATATGCTTACACGGAGCCGTGACAATGTTTCTCTCTCGTTCCATACAAATGATGCAACGATTACAATCCATCACCTTCTGGTCTTCTTCATCATCGCTCTCATCTGAAGAATCAGAGTCTGTTATTCTCTGCAAACAGGATTCCAAAGAGTCAACCTTGGTCTGAAGAGTTGAAATCTCCCTCCACAAGTTTTTGTTCTCTTCTTCGAGATGAGTTCTGTCCGCTTGAAGCACCTCAGTCAGATCTTGCAGGTTCCCATTCTCTCGTTCAAGGGCTTCCCGCTGTACTGTTTCCATGGCGATGGTTGTCCTCATTTGAAATAGTCGATCTTTTCCCTTTTCTCTTTCGGAGGAAAGTTCGTGGTGCGCCACACTGATGACGGTGAATGACGTCATAAGAATTGATAGGCATGCGTAGAGCAGGGCAGTTACACGAGATGCATCGACGAAATGCGGTACAGTAAAATAGAGTAGGACACTGAGAAAAACAGTGCATCCGATTGGTAGAGTGGCTTTCTTCAAAACGTATTCGCTGACACAGGCTATTGCACCGCAGGAGTCATCCGTTGTCGTTTTTACAGAGACGGACGTCCAATATTTGTCTCCTTCAAGGTTGCTGTGTCGAATATTTGCGATCTTGCAATCATAGTAGACTGGTTCTGGGACGAATTCAAAAGTTTTGCAGTCTGTGTCCTTCATGGTGTACTTCTGGTTATGTCCAGTACTTCGGTAGTATAGTTCGGCACTCCTTATGAAGTCCAGAGCGGTTCTGTGATCTACTGTCTGAAAGTCTCACATTTGTACCTTGTGAGATTTGCATATGAATTGATCCCTTGATGTGTCCGCCAATCAAATCATAATTTGGAGTTTATTGTTCTGAAGAGAAGCTGTTTGCGTATCACACCTCAGGAGGCTTCTCATTAGCATAAATCTATGACATTCGCTCTTTGTTTGCACGTTTACTACCCTGGGACCTAGAGTAAAAACTAAAAAGATTGCCAGCAAATTGAAATTTCGATTAATATATCGAATTAAAATCCTCAAATGTATACGATGGATTATTTTCGGGGAGAATGTAGCAGACAGAAAATAATACCACTGTGTTAAAAGTGAGATATTGAGCTTCCCCTTTTACTTGTGCATTCGTAGATTATATGGTCAGACATACGAATGAACAGACTTACAAGACTGGAGCGGCAATGTGTCAACGAAAGATTGAAATATAATGATAGCTTCGATTGATACTGATCAACTCTGCAATCTCGATAAGCGATGCATATACCTATACGTTTACGATTACTGACATCTCGCTTGCTAACAGCTATACAGCACAATCTGATAAAAAGACAAAGAGACAAAATAGATCGGCTATTTTCGACGTGTTTCCAGTTTTTTGTTCTGCCTTTGCAAAAAACATCATCGCCGGACAATACCTCAGAACCATTGCCATCGACTCTATCAAGGGTGGGGTTGTTTGAGTTGCCATGGCGCGGGCAAGCATTGTCGTTCTTTTTGATTGACAAGAGTGAATTCTACAACGTCAACCAGTTAAGTGCACAACATTTCCATCACAATGGGAAAGCAAATATCTGTCAAAACTGTCCAGGGAGCTTGTAAAAGCTAACTCGCTTATCGCCTACTTTACATGTGATGTAAGTACACTTACGAGATCATCACAGTCAATGAAAGACTTTCTAACTTAGCTGATCCATGTGTAATCGAAAAAAAAAGTATTCACATTACAAAAACAAGCGTTTTATGTTGTTGTGCAGTATAGAGTGTTATCACACACACACCAAATGCATGTATTGCCATAACCTATGGTGTTCGCACAGTGCGTTACGGAACATTTTATAATATACATGGAAACACAGACAAAAGTTTCTCTATTTGTCTGTGATGGAAATGAACAAGGCGTGGAGTCCCATACTGAACATTGATCTAATATCCCCTCATGCACAGAACCAGTTTTCACCACGCGTTATGGAATTTTCGATAACTATAACATAGAGTTAGGCAAATGCAGTTTAATCAAAATCACAGGCTTGTTTTATCGTATTGTTCTCAATAATCTAAGTACTGTATTTGTTAAATGACCCTGCTAGTGCGAGCTACAAAGACAAGTCGGAATCCGGATCACAAGTACTTTTTAGCACGCGTGTGCGTGGACAAACAGTATTACACTCTGTTTTTGGTGGTAGTTTTATTGTTATTTGTCACGCGCACCCGTGTCTTTGTATTTACACCACAGGAATCTAGCAATCCGGTTGTTGTTTTTTTATGATGTTATCCGCTGGTAAAATTGAAGAAAACTAATTTCTTATTGCAGTTATTTCAATCACATTGATGTTTGTGACGTTGCGAATCCATATTAAAGTAACACAATAATCAGTGTTCGCGGTGACTTTTTCTCCTCGCGTACGGCATACGCATTAGTCTGCTAAAATTGCGTAATGGCTGGATTTGAGTGCGTAATTTCACTTCCGCACTCGATTGATGAAAAAACTGACTGCAAAATACAATGTGCTGTTGAATAAACCTACACTACATATTCGGATTGTACGATGTATCATTATTTTAATGAAAACAGTTTAACGAACACCTTGAACAATGTTGAAACGTGACATCGAAGGGTATACATGCGACCGTCAAAACACATCGGGCAACCCAAAAGTTAGAGTTACTGGCAGCTTATCCAGACACTTCTGCAGTGTTCAAAATTTATCGGGATTTTGACGAACTCTACCGATGAATCATTTTTTGACGGACTCGTAGATCAAAGTTGAAAGAAAACAGATTTGTCTGCTTCGACGCCATATGCTGTATGTGTTCTTGATCAAAATTTGGGAACAGCGAGACGCGATGATCGTGCACTGTTGGCATTTATATAATTTGTCGCAACATTTCTGTCAATCGCTCACTTTGTGTCATA
The DNA here is from genome assembly GCF_041260155.1 of Ptychodera flava. Lineage (NCBI taxonomy): Eukaryota > Metazoa > Hemichordata > Enteropneusta > Ptychoderidae > Ptychodera > Ptychodera flava. Next base: position 21,084,424 of record NC_091944.1, on the reverse strand, counting down.
AGTTCAGAAACTATCGCTCGCCTGAAAATTAGCAACGTAATTCATAGGCACAGCTGACATGATAACGTGCCTAACGTGATAACGTGTGGACTACGATGCCGATTTTTCAGACAACGCCCAGAGAATCCGAAACTTTCCACACAAAATGAGTGATTGACAGAAATGTGTTGCAACAAATTTCGTCTGGTTGTCGCCTAAGCTCAGTCGTGGGGAGTGCTTTCGGTGTTATCCTTTGCGTATAGAAAACGCATAACAATGAAAAAAATGCGTAAGAGAGTCAATTTCAATGCGTAAATACGCACGATTTTTGCGTAAACGCGAACTCTGATAATTTTCATTTCACAGCTGTAAGTACAGGAAGGTACTGGGTACAACGTTGGACGTTGTACTCCTTCCTATTCCCCATAGACCCGAAAGGAAAAAAATAACTTTCGGCCATGTTCTCAGTGCCTGCCCGATGTTTCAAGTCATAGATGCCTGACCAGCGACATCAATATGATTGAAGTAATACCAACAACAATGGAGATCTTTTTTCACCTTTATGATGAGGGCAAGTATTCATTTTTTCATTCGCTATGCCCAGAAGCACCGTGACAGATCATGTAAGAAACAATGGGCTAAATTAGATTTAATTTGTAAGTCCATTAAAGAGGTCGTAACACTTATTAGCTATGCATCGAGAAACGTTCAAGATTTGTGAAGGACGTCAGGCGAGAAAGGGTTGATAAATATGTGTCATGTCTTATTGGAATCGGCAAACTTCAAACGCTGATCGGAATTGTCGTCTTTACCGTCTTGAAGAATATTAGGAATAAATTAATTTCTTTATCATCTGCTTTTTGGTTGTTTAGGTATTTATTTTCGCCTTACACGAGTGTGCCCCTTTTTAGAGCCATACACTTTGACCACCAGCATATAACAGAGGGTGCCACGTAATTGAGAAACTAAATATTTCCTTATTTTTAACATCGTTAAAGACAAAAGAAGTAAACTTGGAAGAAAAGACCCCAGAGTGAAGGGAGCTACGGTATGTTTTGAATATGGAGACAGTTGCACTATGAAGGAGACTTTATAAAACTCGTGTAGACGATGAGGGCGCTCGGTTGTAACTCCACTTTCAATTGACTATGCTCTGAAGACACTCTTGTGAGAGATTTTACACTGTAATTGAAGTTTCCTTTGGCTGATCAGTGATTGTGTTCGCTTGCAGCAAATACCTGCCCTCGGTTAGATAAGTATACAGTATATATAGTGTACCCGTAGTGTTAATACAACACAGTGAACAGTTATTGACTGATAGTACGACTACACTTGCTGTAGGGCTGGTGTTGACAATATATTCCCTGGGCTGTGATTAGACCACAATAGCGGACTCTGGTGTGTGTCGTAGCAGTGGGAATAAAACAAGAGTGACTTGGGCGAACAAGGGGATCAATGTAAGCAGACCGCATCCGATGTAGCTCTGGAGACGGGTCATTAAGATTTTACAGTATTCATTTTCTGTTTTGGCAAACCCAGGATGGCATTTGCTATGGAAGATGTTAAAAATAATAGTAAAAACTGATCGTGTTTTTTCCCTCAAAAACTTGACTGACACGTAATTCTTTTGGCCTTCTAAGAATGCTGAAATTAAGTCAGTTCATAACGTCAAAAATTTTCTCATTCGAATGATCACGACCAAGCGTTAAAATCATACTTTAGCTTGTTTAAAATTCGGCAATAGCTTTACATTCAGAGATGTAAGCGATAAATGTATTGGCTTACACGGTAATTGTTGCTAATATGGTATTCGAAGCTTAGCAAACAAGGTCAACCAACGACAAATTACACTGGAATGACACACTGGGTGACCTGTCAGGCTTCGGGCAACTTTAGAATCGAAACTTTATCATTTTCCTCAAACATTGATAAGATTCGGCGCGAGGTGTAAGACGATCAAATGTCTATATTATTCGCTCACCCTTACACGAGAAACATTTTTGGGCGTTTAAAATTTGTAAAACACAAATAAGCAATAATTTCGACGGCTAGTCATTTACTTTGACGTGCCCGCTATTAAATTTTTATCCTCATTCCTCTCGTCTGCAGAGTTCAAAGATTAAATGTCCTGTTTCGACAAGACTAAACCGGCATATTTTGAAGATTTCAGAACTTGTATCATTTTGTGATCATTTAGGGTAGTATGCGCCTCGAAAGTGAAGATATAACTTTTGCTCAAAACTTTCTTCACGGAATATTTCAATCATTCCTTTTCAAAATTGAATCAAGAATAAAAATCAGGCGTCACCGTGCAAATTTTGGCACTAGAGAAATAAATTAACCAAATTTTAACCGAGATTTAAAATTCTAAATAGCCGTCCTTCCTATGTTAACTCTATAGGGAAAAAATTCGATTTTCGAAAAAGTAAGATGGTGAAAATTTCTTTTACACCGAGAGCATTAAAATGAACCCCCACAAGCGGTAGATCAGAGAAGAATTGTAAAAGTTTGAAAGTCCGAACATCTGTCCCCGAGGCGCATTCTATTTTAATATGTATTTTGTGAAAGTAAACAAAACACTGAGTAAAGGCATTGATAGACATTTTCTATGATAAAATTTGTATGGTGTGATAGCTATGCACAAATACTATACTGGTCGTAGGATAAGAGGGTTTTAAGGTCACAATGACTGGACATTAATTGCAGTCATAACCATGAACCGATATGATGGCCTATGTTTATACACATGAGTTATGAATTGACTGTCAATATTAAACGCCAAAAATTTACAAATTTTGGGTCAAAAAATTCGATGAAAAGGTTGAAAATTTACCGATGCTTCCCGGTCATCGATCACATCGCCACGCACACCTCGTACGCGTATAAATATTCATGTGTTCTTTTTCATGCATCTTCACCACTTGAAATTTGAATTTACAGTTCTATAAATAATAATTGTGCGAAAAATCTACATATAGAGTCTTTCGGTCGCATGCCTATCAAATAAGGGAACCCTGGTTAACTCATGTCCTTTTTGTGACGTTCATGAATTTCTATACATTATTTTATCTAACACGGACGCGCACATGCACACACACACACACACACACACAAAACTATTTTCATTCGTATTAACATTGAAACGTATTTATTTCATTTCAACAAAACAAAATCTTGTATTATATACACATTATGTTGAAGTAATAAATTATTATAAATTTAAAGAAAAACACAGTACAAGTTAGAATACTAAACATGAAGTACAACATTATTTAGTCAAGTTTTGACTACGATGTATTCGCCGGGTGACGTGGTGCCGTACGTTGTGAGTTCAAATCCGATCGAGAATTTAATGAATTACGTAATTGTGATAAACAGCACTGTCACAATTTCTGTAAGTTCAATCTATTGTAAGCTTGGCCTTGTTCACGACGTACAAGACCGGTTAAAAATGTTTTGCAGTAAAGTTTATCCATTGAAAACCCTCACAGGTTTCTTGATTTTCTTCTTGCACAGCGGACAATGTTTTACTCTACGAACACAGTGAGAACACAGACAGATATGCTTACACGGCGCCGTGACAATGTTTCTCTCTCGTTCCATACAAATGATGCAACGATTACAATCCATCACCTTCTCGTCTTCTTCATCATCGCTCTCATCTGAAGAATCAGAGTCTGTTATTCTCTGCAAACAGGATTCAAAAGAGTCAACTTTGCTCTGAAGAGTTGAAATCTCCCTCCACAAGTTTTTGTTCTCTTCTTCAAGATGTGTTTTGTCCGCTTGAAGCACCTCAGTCAGAACTTGGAGGTTCCCATTCTCTCGTTCAAGGGCTTCCCGCTGTACTGTTTCCATGGCGATGGTTGTCCTCATTTGAAGCAATCGATCTTTTCCCTTTTCTCTTTCGGAGGAAAGTTCGTGGTGCGCCACACTGATGACGGTGAATGACGTCATAAGAATTGACAGGCATGCGTAGAGCAGGGCAGTTACATGAGGTGCATTGACGAAATGCGGTACAGCAAAATAGAGTAGGACACTGAGAAGAACAGTGCATCCGATTGGTAGAGTGGCTTTCTTCAGGACGTATTCGCTGACACACCCTATTGTACCGCTGAAGTCATCCCTTGTCGTTTCCTCAGAGACTGATGTGCAATATTTGTCTCCTTCAAGGTGGCAGTGCCGAATATTTGCTATCTTGCATTCATAGAAGACTGGTTCGGGGACGGATTCAAACGTCTGGCAGTCTGTATCCTTCATAATGTTATTCTCGTCAACTACTTCTGTAGTAATACTCTATTCGGCTGATGAAGTCCAGAGTGATTCTGTGATCACCTTTCAGAAAGTATCATATTTGAACCTTGTGCGATTTGCATATGAATTGATCCCTTGATGTTTACGCCAATCAAATTATAACTTGGAGTTTATTGTTCTGAGGTGAAGCTGTTTGCGTATCACACCTCAGGAGGTTTCTCATTAGCATAACTATACGAAATTTGCTGATGGCTTACACTTTTGCTGCCCTGGGACCTACATTGTAAACAAAAGGGGTATTTTGAGGGTGCAGATTTTAGATTCAATTTTTGTATTATCTCCTCGACGTAGAAAATGGCGGGAAAATGGCGTATGCACCTTGTACTGACTGTGTGTAGACAACTTTGATGGTATCAATTACCGATTGCTGTCACGTCGTTCTTGGACCGAAAATGTAAAGCAAAGACCTATTCCCATTGAAACTATGGCAGTACTCCAAAAATGAATATTACGGTGTTCGACAAATGTGCCCTCTGACGGTCGAAGATAGAGATTATTTTGTCGCTTTCCGATATTCTGGGCGTTAGGGTCTTTCTTATAAATTCGACAAAATTATTTGCATAGTGATAAATTGTGGATGCGCTCTGAATTTTTTTGTGTCTTTAATATCTGAAAAAATGTACTTGCTTAATAGTTTCCACTCCAAACTGTCAATCAACTCAGAGATTTCTCGTATGCATACATCCGCCCATACCGAAAATGCTGCCTTTTTATGTGGCGATATCATTGCAGATTCTAAATATAACAATGAAACATGTCTTCCATTAGCATTTATCAGGGGTTGGATATACTTGGAACGTGACCGCTTTGCTACAATTGTGCGGCTCTTCAATTCCAAGCACAAGATTCTGTGCGGTAATCACGTGATTCCAAATTAAAGAATGTCTGCGTTTACTAAAGCATGGTTCCTGGAGAATCACATTTATTATATGCTTGGGAATACAACGCATAGCATAACTTGAAGAGTTTGCCTTATTCAGTGTCTCCTATATTCGCAGTTCGAAAATGATTTTGAGGATAGTTTCAAAATAGGGTAACTCGGGTCAACGTCTAAAGGCATAACCAATGAACTGCAATAGAGGCTGTTCAGACGGCGTAGTCTGTGCTACGTACGTATTTCCTAAGCTGAAACACAAGAATTATTGTTGATTCTAGATAAAACGTACCCTTCAATACTGCACCAGTGATATATATGTATTTACTTTAATATTCAACATTTATTTTCATTTGTACGAGTCAGCTGGTCAGTTGTTATTTGATCTAATTGTTCACTAGTCATGTGTCCCTTGCTGATTTAACATCGCGTTACCTTTACAAATGGGTGGGATTGTTTGAGTGGACATGGCGTGGTTTAACTTTGCCACGCACTTTTGATTGACAAGCGAGAATACTAAAACGTCGGCCAGTTAAGCACACAACATTTCCATAACAACGGGAAAGAATATTTTGAAAATCTGTCCAAAAGAAAGTTGCGAAAGATGACTCGCTTATCACCTACTTTAAACTGAAGTACACGCACAGGAAATATTGCATACATTAAATCCGTCAAGAAGATATGACTAATACGCTAAAGGTCATGTATTTAAACAATTTTTGTATTATACAAGCATTACCCGCGTTGATGTGCCTATTACTTGATCTTCGTTCTCTCTGTATAAAGAAATATATCCATATTGTTAATTTCCCTTCGTACTCCCCTTCATTTATATGTTCTAACAATCATCAATGCCGATGTTTATTGCCCAGACCAAATAAATCACTATCAGCTCACAAGGGGAATGTCATCTTTAATGATTAAAATTTTGTCCGGGATAAAGTTCAGTTGTCAATGCAGGTGAACATGGTGTGTTTTGTTTCAAGTCTAATAATTTGTATGTAGGGAGAAGAAGAAGGAACTTCGTGTTTTGATAATATAGAATGACGACCTATAGTCAAAAGTTACAGCTGATTAAAATATGTAATAAATATTGAATGGAATGACGCGTGTCATTATTCCCACAGTTATCATAAACCCAATATGGACTGTAGCACTTTCGTCCGTATTTATTTATTTATTTATTTATTTATTTATTTATTTATTTATTTATTTATTTATTTATTTATTTACACTTTTAGTGAGTTACTCTATGAGTAATTTTCTTTGAGGCTCAATAAATACAACAATGTTAATATTGAGAGAAAGTACATGTAAAAAAACAAAGTTGTTCACAAAGGAAAATTCAGTTTGATAAACTCTCGTAGATGAACCTTAAACTGTATAATATCAGGAGCATGTCTTATGTCGCTAAGCAGAGAATTCCAGAGTTTTGTAGCACGGTATTTAAAAATGACTTTGGATGTGCTACGTAAGGCGTTTATCCGGTAGTTCATCTTCCTCTACGGCCAATGATCGATCCATTGCACTCGAGAAAGGACCAACCGTAAATCAGGGTTGGGATGTTTGAGTGACTCTTGCCTGGTTCTATTTGTCCCGATCTTTGACTGACAAGCGCGAACTCCAAAACGCCATCCAGTTAAGTCCACAACATTTCCATCACAATAGAAAACAAATAGTAGGTTGAAAAACTCCAATGGAAAGTTGTGAAAGCTACGCCACTTATCACCTCCTTGAAACATAGAGTGGTTGGGAACCATTGAGATGCAATGACTGGCTGTGCTTAGATATTGTTTGGGTAAATTAAGAGATTTTGACATCAAATAGGTAATCTGTATGATGTAATTACAACTGTAGAAGTGACATATATATATGGGTATAGGCACAGAATTCTCCAACTGTTTATTCTCGTCATAAAACCAGACAATAACATCTTTCTAATACCACAGAGCGCAGGTAGTCGGTAAACTGTGTTATATTATTGAGAAATTTTGAGTTTGTCATAATGTCTCCTATTATAACCGTTCTATACTTTGCAGTCATATGATTTGGAGAATGATTTCAAAATAGAGTAATCAGGTCAACGTCTATACGAAGCTGCAAATAAGGCTGTCAAAGCAGGCTGAGCACAGTCTCAGCTACGTACGTATTTCCCAAGCCGTAACATAAGAAATTGTTGATTCTAGAAAAAAGCACACCCTGTAATTGTAGTAGTGATAAATATGCATTTATTTTCATATTCAAATTTGTTTTTTATTTGTGCAAGTCGGTTGGTCCGCTGTTATTTGATCTAATTGATCTCTATATAGCCATTAACCAGTGTCACTTGCGAATCAAACATCGCGTTCCCTTTACAATAGTATAGGAATCTAACCAGGGTGGAGTTGTTTGAGTGGATGTGGCGTGGTTTAACTTTGCCACGCACTTTTGATTGACAAGCGAGAATACTAACTCAACCAGACAACATTTCCATCTCAATGAGAAAGATCTTCTCATAAAGCTGTTCAGAAGAAATTTGTGAAAGCTAACTCATTTATCACCTACTTTAAACTAAAGCACACTCACGGGAAATATTGCAAACAATATATTCGTCCAGAAGATATGACTTATAAATGTACACTTTTATTATCATACAAGCCTTGCCTATGTTGTGCGTGCGTACGACTTATGGTCAAAAGTTTCAGATGTTAAATATATTTAATAAATATTTAATGTCATCCCATATGTCATTATTCACACGGTTAACAACTTTCAATTATGACGGTAGTTTCTCTCCCTCCACGGCTTATGATCGACCCAACGCACCCCCAGAGAGGACAGACTGTAAATCAGGGTTGGGATGTTTGAGTGACTCTGGCCTGGTTTTCCTTGTCCCAATCCCTGAGTGACAAGCGCGAATTCCAAAACGCCATCCAGTTAAGGCAACAACATTTCCATTACAATAGGAAACACAAATTAGGTCAAAAACTCCCAGGGAAAGTTGTGAAAAGCTACGCCACTTATCACCTCCTTGAAACCATAGAGCGGTTGGGAACCATTGAGATGCAATGACTGGCTTTGTTTGGATATTGTTTGGCTAAATTTGGAGATTTTGACATCAAATAGGTAATCTGTATGATGTAATTGCGACTGTAGAAGTGGCATAGATGTCGGTATAGGCACGGAACTCTCCAACTGTTTATTCTCGTCATAAAACCTGACAAGAATACCATTTTAACAGCACAAATTTTCACCTTTCCTTATGTCACAGATTTTGACCAAAAGTGAGCTAAAAGTGCTAAGCCAATATGCTGTAATCACGTGCATCTGAAGCTCCTGGCAGAGTCACACGGCACTCAGACAATTCCCATGCATATTGCAAAATTTATGTGTCACCAATTCCTGAAACTGCATACATATTTTGTTTGACGTATGTCAATAGATACCGTTCACTGCTTACAGATTCGATCATTGACCTCCTTTAATTGCAAAAAAAATACACTACGTTAAATGTATCTCCTGAAACACGATCCACTCTATTTAAACGTTCCGACCCCAATCTGTTTTTGCATTTTTAAAAATATGAGCAATGTTATTTGTTATTCTAAAGTGGATCTTACCGAATTGGAAACGGAAAAAATATATATAAAGTACCCTAACGACCTTGCTCTTTCCAGAAGGGAAGCGTTTGTCTTTGTAATGTTTCATGAGACTCGCTGACGGCGCTTTATAAATCTCGGTGTAGATTTGGCCGATTAATAAAACTGGCAGTGCGAATGACTTCCTGCATAAGGTCGTTTGCAATTTCTTGCTGGTCACGATTTTCGCACCAGCTGAGTTTCATGAACGTGAACTTCTCCGTCGCAGATGTATATCATGCCAAATATCTCAAAATATTACGTCAGACTGTTCCCCTAAAATAATTATCAGATCATGATAGGGTGATCGATTCAATAATTAGCTTTAAGTCTCTTTTAACATTCGTTGCTTTCAAACTGTTTCCCGGTCGTAAGCTTGGATAGCGCGTTTCGGCAAAGATAGCAGTGTATGTTTTCTCTTTCGGACATTGGTCTGTTATTTCTCGTGACAATTTGAAAACTGTATACATCAAAACAAATGGAAATATTGCTAAAATACGCCTAACTCAACCAGCTTTGCACGTTCATAGGCAGAAGTAACGTTCATAGCATTTTAATTCTTCCTTCACAGTCGATAGTGCTTCTGGGAACTTTTTTGCGGAAGCATTTTCTTGTGTACGTTGCTCTGTCGATAACGCAGTTAAGTCCCTCTTTAAATATGCGTAATTTCGTGAGGGTACTAATTACAAGTAGGAGATAAGTGAGATAGCTTTCATAATATTCTCCCAAGAGCTATTGACCTGTATCTTCATTCCTTTTGTGATGGAAATATTGTGGACTTAACTTGTTGACATTTTGGATTTCAAGCTTGCCATTCAAGAAGTGTGACAAATATTACCTTTGCCGAGATCACTCAAACAACTCCACCCTCTATGAGTCCCTTGTAGGCCTAAGCATAGATCTTGAGAGAGTTACACACATGATAATCACGTGATATAAATAACACTAGCAATGACAAAGTCCACCATGTCAAATCTCAGAGGATCGAATACGGTACAAATCGAGTTGTTAAATAGAAATTAGCTTCAGAAATTTATATTCGAATCACTTGAACAGCATGCCCTCCTGCTGTTCCAGTACGGTGAACATTTCTTTCAGTTTGAAACACGTACAAAGTGTAAGGTAAGACTACACTCAGACCTCCGTTAAAAGGGAAACTCCCAAATGTGGAAACACTAAGCTTATGTGCTAGACTATTTTGTATTTTTGCATTTTGCATCCAATCTTATACTATTTTTCCGCGACTAGGAAATTGGGGAATTCTAGAAAAATTACTTTTCTCTGACCAGAAATGGATAATTTTCATTTAACATACTAGCCTTTAATAAATCTGCAGTGGGTGCAAAGTCGGATGATACTTCTCTGTAATACTGTTGCAACAGTGCAATGGCATAATATGATGCAATGTTTGTAATATTGGCTGGGCTTACGCAAATGAGACTGTTGTTGACATGTTGAAATGGACGACAGTCGGTGATAAAGATGAAATCAGCAATTGAACCCGTAAATAAATCAAAATGCAAATTTATTGTTCACCATTATACGGTTATTTTTAGCTGCATGTCCGTGAAAAACTTTGTCGAAAAATGCCGCCCGGCTTCATCAACAGAGATTACAGAAAACGATCGGACCTATACCCGTCTCCGGTCACCGGCGACACTGACACCGAACAATTTTAATTTTCTCTTGGCTGCACTGTCATGAAGATCTGGCCAAAGAAGCTTGCAATAGACTATCAATGATGTACGGATCTATTGATAGTAATGCTGAGAGAAATTTACATGCGATTGTGTATTTCTCGTCATCAATAGCCAACCAAATTGTTCCTTATTTTATGCATATTATACAACAGACACGTTCAAATGTTTGAACGATTAACTATATCATACAGATAGTTGAAATGATGATAAACACAAAATTTATTTTTTTACGCTCAATGGATTCTTCTTCATTTTACTTTAGGTACAAAATGTAAGCTATAAGCTAAATTTGCTGATTTATGCTAATGAGAAGCCTCCTGAGGTGTGATACGCAAACAGCTTCTCTTCAGAACAATAAACTACAAATTATAATTTGATTGGCGTAAACATAAAGTGAGCAATTCATATGCAAATCTCACTCGGTACAAATGTGAGACTTTCTGGCAGGAGATCACAGAATCACTCTGGAATTCAACAGAAGTACAGAACATTACTATCGAAATACTTGGCATAACCAGAAGTATACCATGAAGGACACAGACTGCAAGACGTTGGAATCCGTCCCAGAACCAATCAACTATGATTGGAAGATCGCAAATATTCGACACAGCTACCTAGAAGGAGACAAATATCGGACATCAGTCTCTGAAGAAACGACAACGGATGACGTCAGTGGTACAACAGTCAGTGTCGGCGAATACGTACTGAAGAAAGCCACTCTACCAATTGGATGCACTGTTCTTCTCAGTGTCCTACTCTATTTTGCTGTACCGCATTTCGTCGATGCATCTCATGTAACTGCCCTGCTCTACGCATGCCTATCGATTCTTATGACGTCATTTACCGTCATCAGTGTGGCGCACCACGAACTTTCCTCCGACAGAGAAAAGGAGAAGGATCGACTTCTTCAAATGAGGACAACCATCGCCATGGAAACAGTACAGCGGGAAGCCCTTGAACGAGAGAACGGGAACCTGCAAGATCTGACTGAGGTGCTTCAAGCGGACAAAACACATCTCGAAGAAGAGAACAAAAACTTGTGGAGAGAGATTCAACTCTTCAGACCAAAGTAGACTCTTTGGAATCCTGTTTGCAGAGAATAACAGACTCTGATTCTTCAGACGAGAGCGATGATGAAGAAGACGAGAAGGTGATGGATTGTAATCGTTGCATCATTTGTATGGAACGAGAGAGAAACATTGTCACGGCTCCGTGTAAGCATATCTGCCTGTGCTCTCACTGTGTTCGTAGAGTGAAACATTGTCCGCTGTGCAAGAAGAAAATCAAGAAACCTGTGAGGGTTTTCAGTGGATAAACTGTACTGCAAAAACATTTTAACTGGTCTTTTAGGTCGTGGCTCGGCCAAAGTGACCGTCGATGAACTATATTATTATAGGTGATTGCAGTCATGCAAACTCGGAGAGTGTTGTTAAAAAGTATGTTCAAAATTAATGTCGGTGTCTCTACTGTTGTATACCATTTGTAAATCCATGATTCTTGACTTATTTCTAATTCACATATATATCACGTGCCTTATTTATTTAACGAAACGAAATAAATGCATTTCACCGTTTACTTGAGATTGCTTCTCGTGTGTTCGTGTCCGTCTATAGGTATAATAATGACTATCACAACGTGTTCATATACGCGTATTATTCATAGAGTATTGCCTAGTTTACATTCATGAATTTTGACAAACATACAAATTCCAGGTCATGAAAACGCAATTCATGTTCACTCCTTCCGGAGCGATCCTCATCATACCGACATACCTTCGCAGTGACATGTGACCGATGACTCGCAAGCCTTAATAAACATCAAATTTTAGAAACTTTCAACCCCAGAGTAGATCATGACAGTATGATTTTAATACTATCAGGCAGTACACATTGTTGCGGAAATTCCCCAAAATCTAATGCGTTCTTTACTTGTATTCAATTGTTGGTCATCGGGGGGGGGGGGGGGGGGTGTTCCTGTAATATATCGTTATTCCGCGTCTACCATCGGATATCGTGAAGTCTTGACCAGTCACCTTCACAGGTCCATTTGAAAATACATTGTCATTCATTTACTCTGATCAGGCTAGCTCACTCCTACGATCATGCCACAGTTTCCCAATACGTTATATGCTAGCTTTCGCCATAATGGCTTGTCATTGAATTATCCCAACTGTCTACGATTGAATCAGACCCCTTAGCAACGACCAGAAAGCAGATGATAAAAAGTTATTTCTTGCCAGGGATTCTTTGAGATCACAAGGGCCAGAATTCAACGTTTGAAGTTTGCCGATTCCAATAAGACATGACAGGTCGTTATCAACCCTTTCTCGCCTAATGTCCTTTACACATCTTGAGCGATTCTCGGTGCATAGCTAATAATCGTTTAAAAGGCGTCACTAATTAAATCTAAGGCAGCCCATTGTTTCAAACATGATCTACGCTTCTTAACATCATGAACAATGAATATTTGATCGCACTCTGGTCTTGATTCAATGCCTGTCCTAAAGTGTATTTGTGATAATTTGTGTGATAGTGTTTAAGTGGTACGAACATGATACAGTTATTTATACTCGAATCCAGGACTAACTACTTGCATTGCGTTCAGCCATGTTTCACTCCATTTTGATCAGCTAGTGTATTCGCCAGGAAATTAGCAATATTTGCCCTTAAGGAACTCAAACGGTTTTTGTGTTATTGTAGTATGCGCCTCGAAAAAGATAAACTTTTTTTCATTTTTCCTAAATGAAACGTTCAGTCATTCTCTCATTAAATCAAGAAATCCGTTGTCACAGTGCGAAAAATGTTAGAGAAACAAATAACACCAGGACAATATTGACCGACATTTGAAATCCAAAAGGGCCGCCATCAGTGTGTTCTTAACTCTATCGGAAAAAAAAATTTAGAATGTAGAGAAAGACAATGGCAGGAAACAATCATTTTATCGGCGGTCTGTCATGATTATTTTCACGTCTTCACGCTACAGGCAACATGTGACATTAATACGAACGAGTATAGCAAAGTTCAATCGGTTTCCATCGCCCAATTATCAGTTCTTTGGTACTCATGAAAACTTCACATTCTCGGAAATCCTTAAGACCCTCGTGCCTTAATGGTCATTCCTTTTTTTTCTTTTGAAAGAACCGTGTTTAAGCCTTTATTGACTGATCGATTGAAGAGAGTACTTCTCACTAAGCGCTGTCGATAATGAGAGAGGGTCACTGATCGAAAATTATAACATAATGAGAGTACGTTACCTAGCTTTTTAGTTATGAAAGCTTTAGCTTCCACGTTTCCCACTAAACAGATGGGAAACGCCCCCATGTTGCCAAACAACAGTTGAGTCAGCGAGAAAAAGTTTACTAGAACCACTTGTGTGATCATTGATGCATTTAAAACTCTGTATTGCTACACGATGCTACATAAAGATTTAAAAAATGTGTAAGGCTTTTGAACGAAGATAGCAACTGGATGCATTGAAATATTTGTAAATCCAATAGACTGACCAAGAAATGCAAAACCCGAATCTGAAGTTTGACTTCCTTGCTCGACATCAAATTTTCGTTCTGTGTCGGATAACTTCTATAAATTTTGTAAACTTATGAACACAGCAATGCTCCGAATATGCAAAGAGTTTCCTTTTGGAACAACAAACACCGTACCAGATATATTAGGCCCCCTTGTCTAAATACTGTACAGGACCTTTAGGGAGATCAGAGGTTACGCTCATAATGTAATAGTATTGGAATGAAAACAATCAATCAATGTGTTGGTTTTAACTTTTAAGCAGAATGATCACAGATTTGGCATGAAAATATTCGTTTACACAGTCATGCAAAGAACCCCGGACGTATGAGGACCAGCAACGAAAAAATATATGTGTTTACGGAGGCTTGACTAGTCCTATGCCGTTTCTTATTCACAGGTAAATACTTATCTTTGTCAATTTCTTTCTACTGTGAAGAAGTTCACAATTTCACAATCAAGAATGAGAGAGAGAGAGAGAGAGAGAGAGAGAGAGAGAGAGAGAGAGAGAGAGAGAGAGAGAGAGAGAGAGAGAGAGAGAGAGAGAGGGTATATGATGACTGTAATAGTCGTCAAAAAACACGTATCTACGTGATCTATGTTCCTTATGTTCCTATATTTATTGAAACATTGAGAGTACGTATTGGATGCCAACGTCGTTCCTCATATAAGTACTGGTATTTTCAGTAACTGCAACAGTCGTCAGGCGATGATAATGGAATATTTTTTATAATCTAAATTAAGAATTTATTCAGCAAAAAATATAGGTACGATCCTTCTTTGATGGACGGTCCGCGGGCTAACGAAACCAAATAATCTATATATATCACCACCTTGTCTGTGCTTTCACCATATACTCTCGAGAACACTCGAGGATCTGTGATTTCACCTTGACTCTTTCCATGTATGTTGTAAACCACGTACACCGAAATAATCTAGCGCCATAGAGAAGATCGGTGGCAGTACCCTTTGATTCTTTCGTTTTTCCTTGACTTGCGGTTGTGGGCGAGATTCACCACGTGACAGCTCCACAAGATGGCGGCGTGCAGTTCGTGACGAAATCCATGAAATGTTTACATCGTGATCTTCGCGTGTAATACCGCTGCAAACATGCATTTTTCGATACCAGATACCCAAGAATTGAAAGGGGAAGGGAACGCCGCGTTCACGGTAAGTGACACTAGCTCAGACCAAAGTTTCTGTTTTGTTTATGGTAGTCGCCACGTCCAAAATGTTTGAGATGGGCGATACCGACAATCGGAACTGTAATGTAATGTGTGGGCTATATACCGTGTACATGTAGGCGGATACACCAGTCTGTATACTATTAAACGTGATGTAACTCCCTGTCCTCGAAGACCTGAGAATAGACGCTTACATGTATATCTGCAATGCTTTGCCAGATGCAGGCTCTTGTTGTTCACGAAAACTTCCGTGAAATAACCATTCAAGTTCAGGAAATTGGTTCCAGTTTTTAGGGAGGGTCGCGATATAAACAAGACTCCCTGTCGCTTCCGGGACCGAGAGAGTCGTACTTCGCCCTTTCCGACCGCAATCAGCCGAAGACGTACTGTCTTGTAAAAACCACCGAGGAAGAAGGCGACAACCGACCCGCAAAGTGTCAAGTATAATCATCGCTTAACATCACGCTCAATATAAATCCATACAATTGTACGATTCCTTAGTAGACTGCTATACCACACTCAATTTGCCAACGCAACAATGATTTCTGTGTTGACTGACGACTTTGACCTGCTTGTCGTTGACAACATCACCTTAATTAATGATTGTGGATTGCTAAATCATTATAAGTTTCGTCAAATGGCCGATCTCAGAGACGGGATTACGACGCCAGTGATAGAAATGTCGTTCAAGTTTGCTAACTTGGTATTACCATAGACGGGTACAGTCTATGGTAGTACCAGTGTCTATGGTAGTACCGGACTATACTCAAACCATGGAGGTAGGAATCCCTTCCTACGTTCATGCTGTAACAATTTGTGAAACGTGATGGGATTCACACCTCCTAGTTACTCTGAGGTCGATGCACTTTCAGCTTACAACGAACAATCTATCAGAGTGTTTGAACATGACTTTAAACTTATCAGTAGACGGTAACATGTACCTGAAGTGAAACCTTGCCACTTTAATCAGAACACCTTTCTAATAAGGACATTGGCCACAGACCCTAGTAGGATCTATGATCATGATTTGGCAAGCAGAAAGTTACAAAATGTGTGAAATTTACCGGTATGGCAACAACATCTCCCTGGAGACTCTTTCTATTACCAAGAAGGGTGTCCAAAAATATTATAATTGACAGGTTTCACTTCTTTTCAATAACAACAGGTTTCATTTTAGTTTACATTCATCTTGAGGATTCTGAAATTTTCAAGCACCTCTCATCCATATGGCTTCTAACTGACAGTAAATATATATCAGAAAGATCGTCTTTCAGTATTATTCCTCTTGATATAGGGAGTCCTGTTCCACCGTCTGTGTACTTGGCATGGTCATAGTCAGCCATTGATGTGTCGATTAGCTCTTGAAACAGACCAAGGTCTATGGGCTTACCTAGTCTAGGCGCTCTGCAGCATTCTGTAGTACCTCAAACTTACAAGTTGAGGTATCAAAATGTCTGAGAGACCCAAGACTAACATAACTTTAACTGATTTCACTTTATGATATTTATCATGCTTTGATTTTGTTTCAATCTTGAGAATACATTTGATAATTTGTGTGTTTATGGTCTCTTGTTTCTCTTAGATAACTAAATTACTTCACAAATAAAATGCTATTAGAAAAAAACCGACATTGATACCTGATAAATGACTATGAATGATGCTCATCATGTGCAAAGTAAATTCAAAACATGAAAGTTCCACGTTAAGAAATATAAAATTGCTGAATACTTATATAAAATTTAATCTTCTTTTGCTAAATCAATAAAAATGTGAAATAGAAGTTCCGCATTAAAAGCTTTGTAACTTCCTAATATTTATTTTAAATTTTATTGTATGCTTAATCAAAATAAGAGAAAAGATAATGTCAACTTCAGAAATTTTAAACTTGTTGATATTGATGTAAATGATATTCCTTTTATGGTGCGGATGTCTTGGATGTCTAAAAAAACCCAAGCCAGACAGACGGTTCTGATATTAAAACTTTTTTCTGCCCAGAGGTCTAGTAGTAGTGTACAATAGGGTTATTTGGAACATAAAACCCACAATGAGAAGATCATTTTATCCATAATGGGAATAGTCGTGCCATCTGGAAATGACAGAACATGAAATGAACCACACGGGTGAACAACCTCATTTCCCATTTACAAAGACTTATACACCTACACCGGAATCAGTTGAAATGAACGACAGACACTGTGCAAGTCAAAAACCGTGGCACATATGACCTTAAACCCTTGTCAACAATCAGTTGCCACACTAACCGTGTATAATGCCGTCATCGACACAATACGATATAAATTACACGAAGTGGATAAATGCAACAAATTTTTTTAATGATATTCACAAGTTTTTAGGGGAAAGTTGCTCTACCTATGAACTATGTGTGTTACACTACAGTTGAATAATCTCTGAAGGGTCATTCAAACCAACCCACACCTTGAAACAAAATTACAACCAATACTGTTTCACCACAGTGGTTTGGCCAAAACCCATGTTATCAATGGTGATTGTGGAGCTGTTTATAGGGAAATGGGGATGAACAGGTTAAATTTCCGGAGCAGTCTGTTAATCGGGATTCTTAGTATCTTACATCAAGTGTGGTGGATGTGCAATTCGACCATCCAACCTTATTTCAAATGTGTGCACACGTGTATACGTGTAGGTGAACACATGTTGTTCTATTTATATCAGGTACTGCTTTCTCTGAGAGTGTTGTCAGCTATTTTTATAAACATCTCAAAAATATACTACCTGATGGAGTGTGATTTAGTCAAAGACTCTTGATATACCAGTGTTTGCTTTGAAGTGGTTTGAAGATTTTTATCAATTTTGGAAAATTGTTCTTCATGAGAGTGCTATGCTGTAATGATGCAACCATTATTATAATTATTATAATCATTGTAACCATGCTTCTAGACTACTCATGATAAAATCATAATTGTATTTTACTGTTATGTAACAAGTGATCATCACTGTGTCATTTTGTTCTGCCGGGCTGTTTGATCAGGGTTTTATTATACAACTAATATCTGTATAATTTTTACAATCAAACTACAGCCCCAATGCTCAGGTAATATATACTCACATGTAATAAAACAAAAATGGTGACTTCCCCCCAAATGCTTTCAGCTAATACACAGAAAATCAACAGACACAAAACACACCATGGCGACATTAATGTGATGAAAATTGAGAAAATCCACTTCAGGTTAACAGACATGCTGGAGGAGATATATCTGCAATTTTTTTTTTCAAACTCACTTCAAGATGAATTGCTCACCCACAAGTAGCAAATACCAAATACTAGACGTGTGTCTGCATCTTGCCATTTCAATATGTAAATATGGCGTTATTATTTCTGATTTTCTGGCGCCACATTTGCTCGGGTTAATACATCAAATTCCAAAACACCCTAAGTTCTCATCAAAATTTATGACTGTTCAATTAACAAACAGTGTTGGACGCATTTTGAGTGATGGACTGAGTCGAGGGAAGGTTTTGAATGCTAAATTTTCAAATAACTGTACCAACGTGAAACAGGATCATCATCTACGCTTTTTGTGAAGAGCTCTAATTTAGTGGTTATGACATCATTCTCAATTTCTGTCATAATCTGTCAAAATAAATGGACAAAAAAATGTAAATGTCAAAAATACCTTAGAATGTAAACTTGACATTTGTCAGGGGTCGTCTGTTGTGGCGTTAAGGGAACAATTTCGACAATTATAGGTTTGTGAACACAAAGTTCAAAGGTCGCCAATTGTTCATACTGAACAGTTCAATGAAATAATGAGCCATAAAAATGTCTGGTAATGTTTGGACTGAATTGAAATGGAACGGCCATATGGAACATGCGTAACAGAGGGTTATAAAGGACTGTCTGAATACCTTTTTAAATAGTAAAAGGAAATTTTATGTCCTCAAAACAAGCACCATAATTTCTTGTGAGTTTAATTTCATGCGCAATTTTTTATCTATTGTTTAATCATTTAATTTTGAAAACTTGCCAAATGTCATATAAAGTTATCATAAAAAATGAAAATTCATAATTTGTCTGAAATGTTTGCCATATTGTACCATTGGGTAAGCCTTGAATATATTATCTGTACAAATTTGGTCATAAACTATCAAGTTGTTTATTAAATGTATTAGGAAAGAATTGGTGAGATCAAAGAGTGGCAGACAAGCTTTTTTGGCCAAACTAATTATTGTACTAAGATCTGAGATAAGTTACTCAGCTTCATTGTAAAGAAATGTCATTGGATATTCTTTATAATGTTTTCATGATACTTGACTTAATGTGATCCAAACGACAAGCATCCGACACAGTATATAAGTTTGAGAATGATTCTAATTATATTTCTATGTGAGGATATGTCTTTTGGAATGGCCACTCTATATACACTATGATATCCAGAGTCAGCAGTATGACCTTTGATCTTAACAGAGTGACAAAGGTCACGCCAGTCAGGGTGTAATGGTTTTTGAGTTCACTGTCGTACACGTGAAAGTGTGCCGTAGGAAGTATAGAGTTGAAGGAGTACGTCCTGTATGTCCGGCAGAGAGTGCCAGCATTAATATATCCTCTCATTGTTCATGATTGTATCAAAGTTTATCACTGTGACAGGGCGTCGATGAAATACTGTTTCGTAGGGAATCTGCCCGACTGTTCACTTCCGCATTATACACAGAACAATGAATCAGCTGTGTTCACTATTGTATTAGGCCATCTTTGACTGTTGCAAGTTGGAAAAAGTTACACGCCACTGCTAGTGAGAATGCCCTTATCAGCAAGCAGACAAGGCAAATATTTGCCATTTATACACTTATTTCTCCTTCAAAAGACAACAGGAATATTCAAATCTCCTGTGGTATTCCCAGTGCCAGGAAAAGATGCTTTGTGTGAAATCAAAGTGTGGTGAGAGGCTGTTGTTTTGACGCGAACTATTTTTACCTCAAGTGCTAATATATTCAGCTATAATTTCCATCACCTGGGACATCATTCTGTTCCTAGCGTTTTCTTAAATTTACATTTTGGCATAAATAAGATCTATTGTTTCTGGTACAGTGCCCACTGTAGAATAATAATCATTTCCAAACCGTCTTGCCGCGGCGTTCTAAAAAGTCCCCACCACACGGTGTTCCCAAATTGATGGCAAACATACAATCTAAAATGATTCCAGTGTTCCCCACAGCTTCGATAAAAAAAGAGGGATAGTAATTTACATAACAATGTACAATTTGCATATTCCTTTGTTGTGAAACTCTTATGTTTTGTTTGGTTATGAATAGAATTATCAATAGATAGATTGCTCAAAACAAACCAGACCTTTTGTGCAGAGCAGCCTTCCATTCATAACATAAAGTGCTACAAAACAAAAAAAGTATTTTACAGTCAGTGATAAAACACTGACTTTAGGGAATCATACCAAAGTGACCTGGAAGGAGAAAAAAAGAGAAAATGAGGAAAAGAAAATTGCGTACACATCATAACTATCGTAAAATGTAGAGGACCAGAAACTCTCTCTTTTATTTCTGCTGTTATTTATGAACAGAGACCCCGGTGAAAATTTGGAAGTATTTTTGCATTTTACCACACTTATCACCATTCTTCATTCTCCATCAGATAATTTAGTTATAATTTTGTTATTGTTGTTGTTGATGTTGTTGTTTTTGTCGTTACTGGTATAGTTGTTATTATTTGTTTTAAATCAGAAACATCAGCAATGAATAAGACTTTTGAATATTGTCCTATTTGGGTCAATTCCACACACCTCCGAGTCTGACTCAATAGGGTTGTCTTTGACGACAGAAAATTTGCAGGCCGGCCAGTGGTACTATAAGACTGACTCAAAGAAACTTTATTCTATTTCTAAATTGACTCTATGATGTCAGAAATACTAAAAGGCCACTCAGTAGCTGTAACTTAAGACGATTTTTTTTCGCTATTTTTGTTTTAAAGGCAACAGCAAATTGTTGGTCTATACCCAAAAGCATGTTGAAACATCTACTTCATGTATTTAGCTTCCTTGTTAATACAATGTTTGTATGTATAAAGGGCATTGTTATTGATGATATTTGAATTGTTATCCAAACTAGATTATTCACTCATATCAATGCAGTCTACACACACATGTAGGCTGAATTGACAAGCTTACATGTAACCCTTTGAGCGCCAAAGTCAATTTTTGTCACCTTTATAAAATATAACCCAGTCAAATTTTTTCAGATTTTAGCCAAAATTTTGACTTAAATCTGTAACCAATGAAATGTGATGTCCATTTGATCCAAAATTATCAACAAATTATAGAAAAATTCATAAAAATTAATAAAATGTTGCACTTAAATTTTGGTGGGAAAAATTACAGCACTCAAAGGGTTAACACTGGGTATCTCAACATGCTTTGTGAAGTAGGCGGAAACTTTTGTTCACAGTTTACAGTTGTATAAAAATTGTATGATTTTAATCATTGATGTGTATAATATAGCCCAGTCAAGGGACGATGTGCCCGAGGGCGGATGACCATGACCGGATGACCGGATGAAAGTGGTGTCCTACCTCGAGTGTACATAGTCCCATGTTTGGGCTATAATGTTTTTATTACATGCCCATCTTATATAGTGTTCACTTCAAATTTTTGGGTTTACATGCAAAAGACAATCATATGCTTTATTTCCATGTCAGACGACAAAAATAGTACCATTGATTAAATCACAGTTTTTGCAGTTTATCAATCTACGGTATATGCAAAAATTTGTGAAAAAAGTATTTCCTATGTAAAACATATAATTTTGACATTTTTTAAATCCCGAAGTTTTAAAGTTTAAAATGCTAGTACATGTAGTTCCAGTTCACTTTCTTTCAAATGATGACTATGTGGCGGGCATCAACAAGTTACCATTGTACTAGTATGTTATGGAATGCACGATGTTCGATATATGAGACGTGTAACAAGATATGTGAATGTATCTCAACAGATGTGATACACTGAAGTCAGTCAAAATATGCAGAATGAAAACATTAGAATAACTTTTCCAGTATGGAATACATTCTTTCAAATACATAGCAGATCTTTTCCAGTTGTTACTTGTCAGTCACTGTACAGGGAGTTCAGAGTGAATTTACATTTACGAAAAAAATTGCAGTGCCCCCGCCCCCCACAACTTTTAGTACATTTTGTACACATACCAAAAATTCCCCCTTCATAAAGTATGGAAGTTCTACTTTGGACCCCAGGCAGGTGGTTGTGGCCCAACAGCGAGGTTGAAAGCTAGAATCAGTTGTCGTAAAAAGCAGCACCACCCCTTCAAACAAACAGACTAAAGGAGGGAAAAAGATGACTCCCAAAACGACCTTCAGTGAAAAGTTCAAAGATTTAAGAGAGAGTGAAATGTTTATAGGCTAATCCTGCAGACAGATTTATGGTGACGGGTCCGATAATTCTCAACCACAAAATGGAAGCAAACTCCCCCTTTTAGTCAGGATGCAAAGTTCTGTGGGTGACAGTAATGAGGTCAAAGGTCAAATTCTATGTGTGTCAGAAGACAACCACTGTCATGCATTGATTGTAGTCTTTTCCAATATCAAAGGTTGAATCAAAGATTTGCTGCTCGTACTTGAACTCATAGTATATTTAGGCACATGCATGGATATTATACTGTTCGTTAGGCAGAGATTTTGTCAGTACAACAATTCCATCACCAAAACGATAAATTTTAAGAATTGCTACTAGCTGGTACATTAAATACGTCCCTTCAGAGTGAAAAAAGGTGAACTAATTTGCTTGCTGCTTTTCCATTGGAAACTTGTTAGAAACCCATACTGGACTGGTTTGATGTGAGTTGCAGTACATATAAATGTATACATTTACATCTGTTACATGGTTGGATTTGCTCAAACGCTAGCCTCTCAATATAGTTACAGAACATTGTGTAGGAAGTCAAGGGCAAGTTTAAGGGTTGGACTTGGCTATGTGGCAGGGAAGTCTACATTTGCTTCGGTTAAGATTTTGCATTGTCGCCAGTTTGGAGCGTTTTTTCCATTCCATGATTCTCTGCAAAAAAATTCAGCGTTAACGCCTCATGGCTGTTGTCACAACGAGGCCAGTCATTTATAATAATGGCAATTTTACTGTCTTCTTGGAGCCTGCAATATTGATCTGAACTGCAGCCGTAAGCCATGTAACCATGTGATGGATCAGAAAATCTTTAATGTTGTTGTATTTTAGAAGCACGAAATATCACAGAATTTCCATTATATATTCAAACATTTCGCTCTGACTTTAATCATAGGTTACATTTAAAATGAAATTTAAAAATGACAGCACTCAATCCATGAATTAAAATCTACACTTAAATCTTTCTCACCTCAGCTCATAACTGATTTAACCCAAGGCTATTTCTATATTGACAGTCACTTGTCCTGTGTTGGATACTTGAATGACAACAGAAAATAGAACACTACATGAAAATGTACAGTAGATACATTGATACGATATGCGTCCATACCAGAATTAATGGCATAATTCTCTTTGTAAATCTACTTACTTGACAGCGTGTATACAGTGACGATGAAGGTATTTTTGTGTCAGGTACTCTTTCAGTGTGTTTCAAGATGCAGAACAATTTTTTTTCTAAAGGTACACGTACAGTCATTTGAAATAATTTTCATGATTTCCATTTCATATAGCAAATCTTCCTCCAGAGCGTGACAAGCTCAACTGTAATATGTAAATTTTTTGTTGATAAGTGAATTCGTAGACCGCCAAGAATTAATTCAGCTGCCAACAACAACCTTGGACATGATGCATAAACAGGCTGCATTGACAAGTGTAATGGTAGGCATTTGGACCTGATCTTGGAAGTATTGCAAGGAACTGTATTTTAAAAAAAGACAAAAATGACAGAAAATACATCAACATGAACTTGACAAATATAAGACGTCGACTGCAATGGACATGTACACATATGTACATGTATTGTAATACATATTTACATAAGATGAAGAACTCTGCAAGAAGCCGTAATTGCTTTTTATCAGTCATGACGCAAGACAATGCAGACCAGATGGTCATAACAGCGCATCAAAATTGGATGTTGTTTGAACACTAGCTCAGTCATCTTCTATTGGGAATAAGTTATTTTTAGTGTTCATAATGGTAATTGCTTTAATCCAATATGCCTTGAGCAAATTGATTTCACATTTTTACTAGCTATATCTTCAATATGTGATGTTCAATGGAGTGAAATTGCTTTTCAAATCTTGAAGCGAGGACTGTGAAGGTATTAAAGATGTATTCTCAATTTCTGTTTCCGGCATTCTCTAAAATATTCATTTTTGTCAATTTTTTGGATGAAAGCTGTTTTATGGCACACCTGAATTTTTTTCCTTTTTTTCTTAGAGACTGTACAATCATGTAGAACACACCACCATTGAAAGGACAATACAGTAGCTGCAACGTTTGATTATATTTGCATGATTTTGTCCTAGAAAAATGTGTTTTCTCTTCATAGCTGTACATGTGACCCTTTTCCTTCAATTTCATCATATTCACCATCAGGTCAAGTTCATTAAGACTAGTGAAGCACAAAATTGTCCCGTTTGGTGAATTTTATAAAAAAATTGAACATTTGAAGGCCTCTGAAATCACAGATACTGTAAACATGATTTTATGGACTAAAGCTGTTGGAACAGACCAAGCAAATGGGTGAAAATACCTCATGTTTGGCTCAATACCGCTTTTCACTGAGTTGGCTGATGGTGAAGTGATACTGTCTGGCAGAGAAAGGGGTAAACTATGTTGAAATATGAAGTACCAGTATAAGCCATGTGCAAATGCTGTGCGCAATATGCGATTTTTTTTTGTCGTCAAATGAATTCTCTTGAGTTTTCAGCCATAATAATTGAACTACCACACACATACTGGCTGTGTTGTCTAGTTGAACTCTTGGCATTTTAGCTTGATTTTGGCAGAAGAACACAAAACTATTTTTATGTACAGAACAAATAAAACTAATATACTGGAGAATACATCGAAAGGTTACAGGCTAATGCCAATACACTACTATATGCTGTAGTGTAACTTCCTCCATTTTTGAATTATTTTTGAATTATTGTGTAAGAAAAGTGACAGCATCACAGACCATTTACTCCAAAGTTTGTCAAATGTGAGAGCCAATAGAGTTTTGACATATTTCTGTGATCCCTTGCTCTTGTAGCAACAAGTGAATTTTTTTAAAAAATCGGCAGGAACCCTCAGTATAAACATTTGCCAACAGTAGTGTCCTTAACAATAATACTGAGTTATTCCACATTATATCAGAGAGGGAAATAGGCAATTTTTGAGATATGAAACCACCATATTGTGCAATGACGACTCACTCTCAGATCTCCAATCTAACTGCAGGTTTCATTCTATGCATATGCACATACTGTACCCCAGTGTGTCTTCCTTGAAACGGCAGAAAGTGTGAAGTTTTATCAAGGAAGTCAGTACAGTGGTACATCATAAAATGTCACATAAGATTTCACAAGTGAAGTTGCCAGAAAGAGAATCATTTGAAAGTAAAGTCAGACTTTCAGTGGAGGGCTGAATAATCTTGTTTGTATCGAGATAAGACTGGTTTCTACCATCATGAAAGTCTTGGCAGTATCAGATGTTTGTCCTGTATCGACAAATTGAGTGAATAAAAATGATAGATATTCAGAAAAAATGATAAACATAAGTCAGGTTACTATTTTTTACTGGATGTATAATTGAAGGCATTTAATACTTTGAAAGATACTGCTTTTGCGTCATTTGAAAATTTAATCATTAGCCATTATAGGTTCATGATATTTTCCAGACGGATGACCGTGAAAGTACGAATTCAGCACCACACATTATGATCCGTGCCATGTTCCCCCACTGTCTGCATAACTTCAGATTGTTTCACACATGCACGGAAAGTCGAGGTAATTCGTCCAGGCCTTCACAGGTCAAACCCTATCGACCTCTCACAGTTGACGGAAATGCCGTGTCCGTCATTTGGGTGATTTCTAGGTCATTTTTTTCAGCTGGAAAATCGATTAGGAGATCGTGCCCAGTACCAGCATGTATCTGGTGGTATAAGAGAACACTTGTCATGTGCACATGTTAAAATGCATCATGGAATTGTTTATCGTGTGCATTGGAAATTGAAAGGACCATTAAACTTTTGATAATAATTTCATTATTTCTGCTCTGAAAAACCGTTTCATATTCTTCTTCCTTCTAAAAGAAAATGCGTTTGTTGAACCCTTTACCTGCCAGACTAGTATCACTACCCAGTCTGAAAAGTCAGTAAAAAGTGGTATTGAGCCAAAACCATATGTTTTTTCACCCACTTGGCATGGTCTGCTATAGTAAGTCTGTTAAAATCATGTTTTACAGTATCTCTGTTTTCAGGGACCTTCAAATCTTGGAGTCTTTGTTAAAATGCACCATATTTGACATGTTTTGCTTTTCTACATGTAGTTTTAACCAACTTGACCTGATACCATGGTAAAATATGAACTTGGCAGGTAAAGGGTTAAATAAAAGTATGGGTTAAATAAACGTAACAAAAATAATTGAAGAAATTGTCAAAAGTTGGATTTAAAGATGATTGGATTAAAAAATATTGCGCAATAATTCCCCTTACCTTTCAGTTCATTAAATTCAACAGCAAGACTTTGTCATCATTTTGAGATCAGTCAATATGCAAAATTGAAGTCAATGTCTTCAGTCTATCATTCATACATATATTTACACAAATAAGAATGTGAAACTCTCATACTGTACAGTGAAGCTCGGTGAGAACAAGTGACTAAAAGTAGCGTAGATCCACAATTCTGAATTCCATAACCTTTGACCTTTACTCTTTCTTTTAACCCTTTGAGTGCCAAAGTCAATTTTTGTTGCCTTTATACAATATAACGCCAACAATTTCTTTCAGATATAGACAATTTTTTTTCTGATTTTTTCCAAAATTTTGGTCAAAAAGTGTAGCCCATGAAAATTTATGTCTGTTAAGTCCTAAATCATGGAAAAATTACAGAAAAATTCATAAAAGTTGGTAAAATGTTGCCTTGATATTTTTGGGGGAAAAATTACAGTGCTCAAAGGGTTGACAAACGTTTTCAGATTGACGTAAAAATTCTACTTTGCATGTTTTCTTGTCTGGTATCAGCAAAAATCTCTGTTTACCTGTAAAGGACCCATATATATTAACCACTTGCAACAACAGCCATAATGGCTGTCAACTCGGCTGTTTAAAGCTCTCTGAAGCTGTGAACGTACACGCCTGCCAGTTTGAAGTGGGTAAAATTACAGTAATATAATCTGGATCTCAGTGACGCTATGTGTGAGGTGGAGCAGCGGTATTTGCTTAAAACGTCAAAGCGAGTTACAAGTGACACAAAAGTTGACACTGTGCAGAGTAATGAACCGTCACAATTTTGTTGAAGTAGCCGGCGCACACAGGAACTAAAAAGCGATTATCTGTGCACTCTTGATGCCTGTTTGTCTATCAAATAGACGTCATTCCGTTTACTGCAGCGTAATAATACTGAAATTGCTTGCAATCCAACGTGAATCGAAGTTGTCGCCAGTGTTTTGATTGCGTTTTGATAATTTGGTGCAAGCATCTCAGTCAATTATGATCTAATTTTGAAGCATGACATTTAAAGTGAGAACAACCTTGTTGCAGACATGATACGCAATTTATTCTGAGAAAATTATGGAGAGAGCATGCAGAGAAATGAGTGCTTATTCATGAACAGAAACTTTAACATAATTGTTAATATCTGTTTGTCTATATACATGTATGTTTAAATGGTGATAGTTACCTAAATTCATAGGGCAAAATTATCAATAAAGAAATTATTACAATTATTTTTATTTCATTGGCCAGAGTCCAGAGCAATATCATAGTGGATGACTTGTTAATTCTAACTTCTTCTCCTGTGCTGTCTATGGTGAAACATTCCAACTTCAGAATCATAATCTGTAAAAGTAAACATGATGAACTTATAGGTGCCTTAAATAAAATTCTTTGTTCGTCATCCAGGTGCCGATAGGTTTTCAGAGCAAATTAAGAAAACAAACACAATGTTACCACTATTAAAATAAAAAAATTATCTTTCTAAAAGAAACCAGCGAAAAATTGACGCTAAAATTCACTAATGTTAATAATACACTTGTGTTTTTTGTCTGTGTTTGCTTTTTCCCTGGCTGGCCGGTAGGTTTTTCAAAAATCAAAGGATGGCAAACAAAGAATTTTCTGCAAGTGGCCTTAACTGAAACTAAGATATTATTTCTCTTTGATAACTACAGACTTTGCTATCTGCTGAATGACATTTCAAATCAGGACAGTGATGAAAGAGTTAATACAATAAACCATCCAAACTTAATTGCAATATGAATCCTGGGTACAACTGCCATGTAAACTGTACATTTACACTCTACGTTGCGATGTTTCAATGAGAAAGCTATTGTTCTTCATTTACTATTGTATATTTTATTGTGGAATTTATGTATATAAAATTTTATACATATGTGTAAACATATATATATATATATATATATAATATATATATATATATATATATATATATATATATATATATATATATATATATATATAAACCATATATGTATATATGTATATATAATATATATATATATATATATACATACATATATACATACACATATATATATATATATATATATATATATATATATAATATATATAATATATATATATATATATATATATATATATATATATATATATATATATATATATATATATATATATATATATATATATATATACACACACACTGCGTCTTGTGTCTTTCTCCCTGCTCCTGCCTTTACAAGTTGTAAAATGAGAGAAATTGCTAACTGTCCTCAATGAAGCTGCTGGTTCTCATCTCTGTATTTCCATTAAAATCCATCAGCACAGACTAGCAGGTAACTTTAAAGATGAAGTTATCCAATAAATTGATGGTAGCTTAGCAACAGTAAAATTGGGAACGTGATCGCAGCAACACAAGAGTTGAAATGCCCATAGTACTCAGGGTAGAATAACTCAAATAAGCTTTTTCCATAAAGACTGACAATTATTGATATGAGTAAGTCAATCAAAGTGCATCAATTTGCTGTCGCGTGTTTACCAAATGAAAATAAATACTGGACAGTAGACAGCGCCCAAATAATTAGTAAATTAATTTAACAATTACTGATGTTAATAATAGACTGAGTGAGTAATGAGCAGTTTTGCAAACATTAATTAGGATGCTAATTGAACTATGAATCAGGTTTTAATTATCAGTAATGAATAGAGAAATATTTTTTTTCTGTGAAAAGAAGATTGTTTGGTTTAAGTGTAGTTCAGATTATACCAAAACCTATGGAATGGTATTGACCATAATGTTAGTGGTTGATAAAGATTCCTTATCATTTACTGCAATTCTATGTACACCTCATTATTTTTTTCATTGTAACCAATTATTTGTTTTTATAACTGATTAATTATTTTCATAATGCTTGGCGTGCAGGTACATTTGTATCGCTAACATCTGTGTCTTTTTCTCATATTCTATTTTTAGTCTCAATGACTGATTTAGGTTATGTATTTCTCTACATCTGTTTGCGTTCAAAGAGACAGTGATATTACTTTTGATGAGTTTTTCACTATTTTTGTTTTTCATGTAAACCAGAGTTTCTTGTTGTACTCTCCAAAGCATGTCGATAAACTCAGTATTCAGCTTGTCAACTCAGCCTCTTTGTGTGTACATGTATTAAAGACTGTATTGTAATTGTTGGCAAGTGAATTCTAGTCTGGGCTTTGATTCAAATTTATACAATAATAGTGCATTTTACACATATAGACACTGTGTTGACAAGCTAAAATAGTGAATTTTTCAACATGATTAAGGGAGTAGTAAAAGAACATGTGATTGACATACAGAACAAACCAAAAAGAGTGAAAAAATCATTAAAAAGTGACTTTAATATAATCACAATTTGACCACTCAAGGTTTCCACTGTAAGGAAAATGGGTTTTCTTTGAATTTTCATTGTTTTATGATTTCAATCACAGGGAGATAAATTAGAACTACTGTCGAATGTTTTGCTAAGGTTGGGGAATATTGGATTTGGGAACCCTAGTAACATTTCTGCTGTCCCATAATCAGATCTCATTGATATACCAAAGGGAAGTTCCAAACCCCAGTAAATGTGTTGCCGCCATTACCAAAACACTGACAGTGTAGTAAAATGAAAAAAATGCAGATACATGCAAGAGAAAAAATGCTCCACAGTAAAACTGAAAGTGAAAGTTGTCCTACTGTAAAGTTTCACAGTATCTCTAACTTGAAGTCAAACTTTTCTAAGAAACAGAGACATTTGCAAAAAATTAAGTGGTGAAACGTTCATAAACCAGATCTAGTGAAATCTGTATACATGTTTCCTCCAAATAAAAGGTTTAAATCCTTGAACTTCGATAGATAGAAGGAGTCATCAATATTTTACAAACTATACTCGTATTATTCAGAAAGCAGAATACAAAGTGATCAACACTATCAACCAATCACAAGTTATGTTTTTGAATGGTGAACATTTTCATTGAAGAAGGTAAATACCTGTTGTTTATCCAGCTGTTGACTTTAAAATGATATGTAGGCAGTGTGCCACATCTTATCCATGTGTTACAGATGCTCATTGTGTAATGTAAATAGATTTTGACAGGCTTTCCTCTGCTATCATGCCTTTTGCACATACATGTAAACACCGCACGGGTGATCAATATCAAATTCCACTTCAAAAGGACTATCACTGTGTAAGTCGGGTATTTGAAAAGTAATGTCATAATTCAATGTCCTAAATGGCATAGACCTGTCCACCCCTATTTGCCTGTAAACAGGTCCACACTCACCATAGATAACAATGGGTTTAGGCCAAACCATTGTGATGAAAGGGTTAAAGGTTGAGACATGATACCAAAAGGAACTTGAAGGTGATAGTTTGATCTCCAAGTTGATTGTGAATTGAAAATACTTTGAGCAAAAATTCAGTCTCTGGTGTTTTCAAATTCTAGCCCGCTGACAGGAATGAAAATGATAAAAAGGGCAGTTGCTGTAACTTTTGATAATATTTTAATCATTTATATTCAGGAAAACAAATGTACTTCTTAAATATCCTCCCTGTGTGTATGTGTATGTCAAAATACATGAACAAAATATTTCAGCAATAAACCACACCAAGCGACGGTATGCCATACCATGAAATTTTGACCAATTCATGACATATGTGCGAAACAATAGTGAGTGCATGTATGGAGTGAACTGGTCAAAATCGAGTGGATTACCTGTTTAATACCGAGATGGTTTAGTGCTATGATACATCGTCGTAAACCACATGCCTCTTTACAGCAACAGCTGTCAGCGGAGCGGAAATTATTGCTCTGGCTCGCGAGAATGCTATGATATAATAATATTAAATTGAAATTCTCACGTGAAACATAAGAAGAGAATTTTTCCCGAGCTGATAGCTCCCGGCTGTGCCGACTGTGCTATATTGTGAATATAGCACAGTTATTTTCATGTCTCGGCCAATCAGATTGCTGCAATGCAGTAATTTGGTCGATCAATATATTGGTATGATATGATATTCTTTACAGCACTGAAGATTGTGTACAATGCGCTATATTATGAATGAATAATTGCAAATGAATTCTAGCCCAGACTGACATTTAGTCATTGACAATTATATCGGATGATAAACACATGACTGTGTTGACAAATTGGACATGGCACGTTTTGAATTTTAGAGTAGATTTAGTAACTGTGTATCACAAAGAATATCAAAATATGAATGGAAAATACATCGAAAGTTATGGGGAGCTTTTATTAGGCAGGGTACTCTAAACTATAAATACTCAACAATTTTACAATGTGTCATATATTCCTTGAGAGGCTATTATTTGGACGAGGAATGAGCCATGTGTCTTTTGTCAAAAACAGAAAAAAAGAGTATTTTTAAAATCATATTTCCTGTCTCCCCTGAGTTATTTATTGCAGCACGTCATGAACACGAGATAGTCGCGAGAATATTTATCGCAGGATTTTGAAAAGATTTCCTGGGGCAGGAAGTGTGTATGGTCTCTCCCTTGTGGAAAACAGAGATGAAAGAGACTTGAAACGTCGCACTGTGCATCCGAAATCAGATCTCAATGCTTACACGCGTATCATATTCCACAGACAGACTGGGTGCCCTTGGCAGATAGAAAATCAATTGTGAATTGCAACCAGCGTGTTGTGTTAATATGAATCATAGAATTGAGTAAATGGAATTTTTTAGAATATGGCGTGCATTATGTGTATGGATTCTATGCAGGAATATTTTTATTGAAATTTGACTCTGCCAGTGTATGCAATAAAGATAAGATTTTTATGAAAATTTTTTTTTTTTTATATCTGTTCCTTCATAACAATTTTCATGTACATATTTTTTTTTTGTGCCCTCTGTTTGTTGTTTTAAATTCGTGATGCTGAGAAGCGTTTCTGTCACAATTTATTTTGTCATCGGCATTGAGAATACCATATGGAAATATTACATTTTTGAGTTATGAATATTTACTATATAATGCTGCATCAGAAAATGATTTGTTTGATTCTTTACCTAAACGTGTCGGAACGCAGGCATTACTGATAAAGTCTGACCCCCAAAATTGTCTGTTGAAATTACATGCACACTGTATCTACCATGCGCAATCGTGGTTGAAGCTTTCAACCACAGTAATTCAGGAAATTGAAAAACTTGAGGAAATGTATTTTTAAGTCATGGCGCCACAAATGATAAATATATGCAGGAATGATAGCTTTACGTTTTGATAATAATCCCACGAGTTTTCTTCTAGAAAATACCATTTTCTTCAATTTCAATAAAGTATGATGAAGTACTAAGTATTTGCCTTGTAAACACCATGCACTGTGTCCAATATGCAGTGTTATTGGTGATGAATGAATGAATTCTAGTTTGGAGTAAAATTCAGATATCAACAATAACATTAGGCATTTACTCACATACAGGCTGTGTCAACAAATTTAACGCAGGGGTTTCATTAAGTTTTGAAGTAGGGGGCCATGATGGAAAGTAGGCGGCTTGCAGCGGCAAGACCACAAAGCGGTCGGGTCGGAGGAGGGTCCGGGAGGGGGTGTTCCCCCTCCCAGCCGAAGGCCGGAAACCCTGAAAAATGAGCTAAAATTTACTTTTTACAGCTCACAGTCACTTGAATTTCTAGTTTTTTCAGGCGAATTATCAGCAGTGTTCCAGGGCAATTTGTGTTCATATCATAAAAGCCATTTTACCTGGAGATTAGGCCTAAATATGGTAATCCATAATTAAAAATGATAAAATGTGGTAATGTTGACGATATTTTGAACAAAGAAAACTGACGTTTTAGAGCCTCTATGCTTTTAGCAGGTAAACTATAATAATTCATAATTATTAATGATATAAATTTGATATGTAGATGATATTATACAGTGTTACATCTAGACAGGGGGATAGGGGATTCCCCTCTGTTGAAATGTTGGCACCCCCAATTTATTTGTCAAGGGGGACCACTCCCCCAATGAAATGGTGCCAGTCACGCCATAGAGGTAACGTAGAACACATGAACTGGTGAAATGCCCCTCGAAATTTTCTGGTAAAGGGGGAAAATCCCCCTTGTTGATGCCATCCTGGATGAAAAACTCATATTTTAAGCACAGTAAATGAGAAACTTTTCATTAATGTATAATGTTATGCTTAAAATTAACCTTGATGTTTGGTATGGAAATCTGCAGATGAAAATTTTTTATACCACTGGGGAGGTAAACAGGATAATTTATGTAACAATAATGATAAAAACGGACAATCATTACCATATTTCGCAAATAGAATCAAAGACCCTCAAGGTTAGTTGACTATATGGGTATGCAAAGTAAGAATCTTGATATAAGATGTGAAAATTTGTACGTTCAGAAGCTCATATATGGATTTAACCTGACGACCGTTTTTGAAGTGAATTTGAGGTTTGATCGTATTGTAACCAATCTGGGCGACATTCTTATTGGCATCGATAGACCGAAAAGCAGTACATATCATACGTCCAGCTGGTTATATACCTTCACATCTAAGCCTACCGCAGTGCAACGCACGTCGGCTTACTAAAATTCGAACTGTAATCGGGAAGTTTTTTTCGTGAGAAAAAAATCAGGTCATTGCCTTCGAAAACAGTTTAAATCCAGGTAATTATCCTTCTCTTGTTTCTTGGTCCTTCAAAACCGAGGATCGTTGTGAAGCCTGACCTTGCGATCGCTTCCGTCTTCATTTGTTCATCGACCATTTTGAGTTGAGCTAAAAACAACCGACAGGTGTAGTATACCCGTTTTCATTGGCGTATGTAAAGGTCACCACATAGGAATCAGCAATTCAGGTAGCCAATAGAATCGTCCGTTGCAATTCCGATTTTTATTGAGGCAGTATACGCAAGACCGTGCTGCATCTTGTACAAGGCGATCGTAGTAGTCGCTCGTCTTCTAAATTTTGTTTCACATAAAAGCCATTAAAAGTTTGATTACACAGCCTGTGAAACTTGTCCGTATCATTTCAGAAGGTACAAAATATTTTAGCTATGAAAGAGTTCAAATTCAGAAAAAGTAGCCGGCGAAATCGTGAGAGTAACCGGTCAATTTCGCCGGCTGCCGGCTCTTAATGAAACCCCTGTTAACAGCGGGCATTTCAACAAGAAACTTTATTTTACAGACACAGCACAAACGCTGGGAAATACATCAACCTTTATAACTGATAGATTTTGGGGTATGCGTAAAAGGTTACGAAACTAGGATATCATTATACGCTATGCGTATTTTGTGCCACGGAATGAGAATTGAAAGTGAAAGATATCTGATTCTGAATTTGACACCTGACAGCTCTCTTGTAGATACAAAGTGTAAAATGCATGGTAATTGCAGTGTCTTATAACATGTACAAAGACATAGTGACAAGAGAACAACTTTTGATATTGTTATCATATTATATATCGTGAATTTCAACATCACTATTTGCATATATAAGTATATGTTTTTTCACATGTGAATATCGTATACGTCTCATTTCCTCAAACGAGAGGAAATTCAGACAAATTTTCTTGGAATGTAGGACTCATATTATAGTGGTAACTGTAGTGAAAGGTTACAGTGCTTATCATAAAGGTGTTACTGGTACAGTACAGTACTCAATTATCAGTAATTAGTTAATACATTTACAACAAT
This sequence comes from Ptychodera flava, assembly GCF_041260155.1. Taxonomy (NCBI): domain Eukaryota; kingdom Metazoa; phylum Hemichordata; class Enteropneusta; family Ptychoderidae; genus Ptychodera; species Ptychodera flava. The sequence goes on along the minus strand of NC_091944.1, from coordinate 21,048,909 downwards.
TTGTCTCTATCTTTCTCCATAGCAATTTTGTATTTCTATGCCATAGTTGTGTTTGACTTTCAGCAAATGGTGGTTTCCTATTTTTCATTTTCATGACAATCACTCACACTTACAGTGTAAATTTTTTTCTATGATAGGCATACAACATTCATGTGAATGGAGTCTTTCACTGTGCCGTACGCTACAGTCAGCTGTATGATTTTTACGAAAAACTCAAGAAAGAATACGGCAACGCCGTCACGGCAAACTTTCCTCCGAAAAAGATCCTGTCCCTCACGCCGGTACAAGTGGAAGAGAGACGGGAAAAGCTTGAAAAGTTCATACAAATAAGTGAGTGGTGTCAGGTGTCATTTAAAGCTAGCACATTTACAGTCAAAGGGCGTAGGTCACCAGATAAACAGTGTAGGTCATGTGTTTGTGTGTGTGTGTGCCCTAATTTTACTGTTTACAAACAATTTTTTACCCACAGGCCATTGAATTTGTATTCACAGTCAGTGTGACAGTATCACGATATTCTGTTTCTACTGTATCTAAACACTTATCTTGGATATATCTCCCAATATCAAATTGATGAAATGAAAATTTGTCTTTGTCGACACCACAGTAAACTAATGATAGTGCAAGACTTGCATCTTGTACATTATCAACTGATGACCCAATCCCTTGATGTGTTTATTGGATGTACAATCAGGATATGCTATGGGTTGTGAGTGAGAGAGTCATATTGTCCTCTCACCCTTTCAAAAATATAACACAGTGGCCAAGGTATCTTTGAGAAATATTACATATGTCATCAAGATCTGTTAAACTTCTTCAGAGCAACCAGTATTGCAACGATCTCTGACAAGTGTCTTTTTGTTTCTCTAATTTTACTTGTTGTAAATAACAACATTCATGCAACTTGTAGTTTCCCTTGAAAATTTGTCCTTGCTAGGGGTCGCGGTCAGAAAATTATGACATCTTTGCTCCATTATTGAACCACTATTTTTAAGGGTGGGGATTTAGCGGAGCAGTTTTTGACTGGGATTTCTTCGCCAGGTGACTGCAATATGTTGTGAGTTTGAATCTGATCGAGAATTTACCAAATTTTGTATCTCCCATTTCAGTAAGTCAAGATGCCACGATAGCTAGTGGTCCCCTTTTCAACGGGTTCTTTCTCAGCGCCCAACAAGAGACACAGAAGCAAGAAGCAGAAGATGTTGAACTTGACGTTTATCTTTTAAACGGTCACAAGATCACGGTGCAAATTATGTCAACGGATCAAACGGATGATGTCCTTGAAGTGAGTACTGGCACCTGAAACCATATCAGAGCTTTCCTTCCAAAATTGGAAAATTTTTGCTTCCCTCTGTGTGACTCTTAGGACTGTACATAGAAAATTTTTCTGAATTTTCTCATTCCAAATCGACTTCCAATACCACTGCAATTTCACAGTAAGATTGTTGGGGGATATCATCATTATCTTTCAAAATCATTTTGCTCATTTGTGTTTCATGTCGAAATTTTGTTATAGTATTTTACAAAATCATTACGACAGTAGTGTGGAGTGAACTGTATGTAGCCTTCACACCAACAATTCATGCCGAAAGTTTTATGAAAAATCTACCATGAAAAATCTACCACGGTTTTTCTACAATGGTATATTTGTGTTTTGATCTGTAGATCATACCGGTACCTTACCAGACTAAAGCTCAAAAATGTGTCGTGTAATTTTCAACAAAGTTGCTTTGCTACCTTGATATATCGATTCTACACAACTTTCTTTCCAGACTAAACTTACCCACAAGGCCAGTGAAGTGTTTAAAATAGTGCATAACTATACATTAAGGTACAATTTACCCCAAGGACAGTTTTTCTGAACACTCAACATTTCACAATATTTGTATCGTCTGCTTATTTGTGTAGACTCATGTTAAGGCTGCAGATTAAGTTTTACTGAACTGTTATTGTGAAAATCGAAGGAAATTAATTTTTCCCAATAATGTGAACTCTTAGGGTATAGCAGCCATTCGTGAGTATGAAAGAGAATTGTATAAAGTTTCCTGAGGCAGTTTTAGCAAAAGTTCAACATAATGTCTACTCCAGCCAAGATCTCGTTATCAAGTTCGGTATGTCTAAAATTTATCTATTCCGTCTACAGGCTGTTGCATCCAATATTGATCTTGCCGATGACTATGTCTACTACTTTGCCTTATTTCTGATCAAAAAAGATCCAGACGGCACCTTTTCAAGTAAGTAAACCCTCTGGCTGGGAGGCCTTCAACAATATTTTCATCATTGTGTATGAAAAGAGGCTCGGTGTATACATTTCTTCAGAGTCCTTGAATATTGGAGTATTCAGGGAATGTCTTGGAGAAAATTAAATTGACTCCTTGAAATTCCCGGAGAAAATAGATTGGTTACTAGTGATTGATGAAGATCACTTAACATACCATTGTAAAACATCATTTGTTTTCACAAATTTTTTGACATTGGAAGCATGTTGAGTGTGTTCTCCTGAAAGACGGAATGTTAGACCTCAAAGACCGTACATGTACCTTTGAAAATTTGCTGAAGTGTTGTTCAAACTCACAGACTTAAGTTTTTAGCATCTTTAGCCTACGAACCTGGACTCATGACTTTGTATCGTTTTCTCATTTAATTATACCGGTAGTGATCTCAACAGAGTCCAGCCTGTCTATTGTCATTGTTGTCACCGTGACACAAAAATGCAGTTTCATTTGAAAATAAACAGGCATATTACAATTCTCATATGGTAAATTGAAGAAGATGTAGATAAATTGCGACATTAAAATTCAAATAGTTTACTTAAATGTAAATGTACAACAAGAACTCCCATTGATGACGATATTTAAATGGTCTTGAGAACTCCTCTCATTGTATAAAATAATTAACCCTGTTGCATTGTGCCAAAAAGCTAGGAAGTAAATTCGACAAACTTTTTTGCCAGTTTTGAAAAGAATTCGACATAAATATTTTCAAATTGCCCCCCTCCCAAAAAAATCTGATATGTATCTCATGCTTGTTGTACAATGGCTGTTCTATTGAGTGTTTCTTGCAATACTGATTATAGCTGACCTTTGACCTTTACTTCAGTTTTCGTAATATTCTGTTTTTTTTCACTCCGCCAGTTGTCCGTAAAATGCAAGATTTTGAATCACCTTACATATCGTTGAAAACAGCAGGAGCAAGCATAAAATAGTTCTAAGAAAAAGGTAAGTCTTGTGAAAAAACAAATCGTGTCAAACCAATTTCACAGCTGGAATTTTATAAAAAATAATTTCATATGATAATAATGCAAAATCAGCAATACATGTGAAAATATTTTGGCTGTTTTTGAGTAAATCATGTTGAGCTATTTGTTTATTTGATTCAGTCAGCCTCGCAACCCGCATTCTTTGACAAATTTCTGTCCATTCTTGAGATAATATACCATACATGCAAACTTGGCTAATTTGAAGCGGCCATCTTGGTCATGTGACTTAATTTGATCCAGTATGCTAAAATAATTTTCCTAGAAGCTAAGATTTCTCATTCAAAACAAGCTTTTGACTTCAGATTAGTAAACAGTTGTATCTTCTACGAGAATATCATATGGTAATATTTTCAGCAGTGTTGTAATAAATTAAATTTTATTCACTTTGTTAGTTTTTGGGATCCATCCTTTGACGATGACCTTTTAGATGACAGAGTTGCGATGAATTTACTTTATGTCCAGGTAAGTGAAGTAAACAATGTGTTATTGGTTCGAGTTTTAACCGTAGCAATTTGACTGGACAAGGGAAACATCCAAAAATGTGATAATATCCATAGGAATATGAAATCTTTGAAGGTGTATATAAGGTCATGGCCACAGTATGAAACAGCAGGTCAATAAACATACTACTGTATGGAATAATCATAGAGATGACCTTTGACCTGTGACTTGGCTGTGACAGAGTCTGTGCGGTTCTTATTTGTTTTCTAATACACAATGTATACCGATTCCTGTGTATCTCTGTCTGCACTTCATTCATATTGACACAAGTATAACAGCGCAGTCAGTTTTCTAATATGATGAATAACTTTGTTTTATCAATTTCAGGCGGTCAGTGACATAGAACGGGGCTGGACCCTAGCAACCAAAGAGCAGTTAGAGAGACTTGAAGCACTGCAAGGCAAAGGCTCCAAGAAAGATGTAAGCATCCGAATAATTTGATCATTGAATCTTGTTTGTTTTAAACAAGCCCTAAATATTTGAGTGACACCTTTACAAAACATTAACAATAGAAGAAATACATGTAGCTTTATGTGTCACACATATTAAACCAAACTGACATCTGGTATGCAATGCACTTCAATTCGCTAAAAGGTCCCGAGACACGCCACATTAGCTGTAAGACATTGTATTTCATCATTTGTGATGTCATCCAGGAACTTATCAGTGTGGCAAGAGCAGACAATTTTAATCGACTCATGGTGGCGCTATACATCACTCAAGAATCAGGGATAGCACCATCAGCCTGTCAACGTGATTCTTTCTTTCAGTCCCATTGCCATGTCACTGACCTCTCCTGTGCCAGTTGTACAGTCCGTGTAAAGTGCATCAGGTCAAGACTGGTACTAGTGATTGGAAAAAAGGTCTCCAGACCTTAGCCTTTGAAGTGATGTTGCCACAATAAATCTGTATCGCAGATCATAGTCTTTTCCATGTCTGCTTCTGATTTCACACCGTAGATTTGCAACAAGGCAAGGTATTGCTGGGATAGCAAAGCATATATTACTGCAGCTGGGGTTAATCAATATACCATGGTGATTTACATCAATACGTAGAGATACAGAAGCTGACGTCCACCATGCTCTCCCCAGTATTGGGTTACAATTCTATTGATTCACAGTGAATGGCCAGACCTTCTAATTAGGAAATGAGATGGAAACTTGGAAACATAGAAATTAATCATCCCTAAATTTTTATTCCATATTTTCCAGTATTTACGGTTATCAAGGACCCTCAAGTATTACGGCTTCATCCAGTTTAAACCATGTGCCACAGACTACCCTGTCAAAAATACCAAAGTCATCGTTGGTGCTGGCAACAGGGAGCTAAACTTCAGGGTGCGTGGAGATGATGGCCAACTCAAAGAAGGGAACTTTAAAGTTACAAGAATGAGATGCTGGAGAATAACAACCTCCGTAAGTAGTATTGAAGTCATTATGGATCTATATTTGACCTGTTCAATCTGCTCGATTTCATATTGAAGTAATTGTGTACCTATATGTGACCCAGTGTTGAAGTCATTGTAGATCTATATTTGACCTGGTCAATCTGCTTGATATCATATTGAACTCATTATATACCTATCTGTGACCTAGTGTTGAAGTCATTATGGATCTATATTTGACCTGGTCAATCTGCTTGATATCTTATTGAAGTCACTGTATACCTGTATGTGACCTAGTGTTGAATTCATTGTAGATCTATAGTTGACCTGGTCAATATACTTGACATGTTGAGGTCATTATATACCAATGTGTGACCCAGTGTTGAAGTTATCATAGATCTATATTTGATCTGGTCAATATGCTTGATATCAAATTTAGGCCATTATATATCTATAATAATAGTATTTAATTGCTTGCTTGTAAATAAAGGTTTACATCACATTAGTAGCAATGAAAGTTTCAAATATAAACAAGGCTAGATTTTCTCATATAACAATACAAAATAACAAATAATAAATAGAACTAAATATATCTCAGTTTATATGATGTAAAAATATAATCTTGGAGTTGTTCTTAAATAAGACAGCTCTTGTTTTGTCAGAAGTAATGTAAGTTGGTTTTGGTGTTTGTTATTTTGAAGATTCATTTTATCTTCTACATGTGACCAAGTCAACCTCCATACAGCATTAAAGTGGTCGTAAACCTACATATAACCAAAGCAATCTTTTCCATCCAGAATTAGTCATTGGATACTTATGTATGACCAGATGAAGCCACTTCACATATTATTTAGGTCATCAAAGACCCCAATATGACCAGATCATCTTCCTCACTTCACATTGAAGTCAGTATAGACATATTTTATACAGTCACTGCCTAGTATGTTTTTAGGGCAGCTTGCATAATGTAAACAAAACAAGGTCAGTTTACTTTTAGCGGTATTTGGGTCCTTGTAGGATAAAAGCTTGCCAAGTTTGATAGTAAATGTTAAAGTTTATGTTGTATGTACTAAATGTACTGAGTGTTAATTCACAGAAAGACATCCTCCACTTAAAGGCGACTGTTCCCTCACTAAAACAATAAATGCTATGAGAGAAAAAGCAGCGTGCATCACATACTGTGATATTTTTGCTGGTTACAATTAAAACTCTTGTATTTCAGCGTGGACAATAGAAAGGCAGACCACTGTCTATAATTTCAGTAAAGAAATCTGTTTACTATGATTTCTGAAATGCCAAAGAGTTTTGACCAACGTGGCAATATCAATTGATCAGAATTAGTTCACATTGAAATTGTCAAAATTGAAGCTGTCGAAGTTTCAAAATAAAAATTTGGCAAGTTTGATCTACAAATTTTTTCGAAACAATCTTAATCCTCAGATTAATGAAGAGAATGGAGAGGGCGGATCTGGTGACAGGACCACCGAACTTGAACTTTCCTTTGAATATCTGGTAGCCAAGGACAAACTGCAATGGATTGCCATCCAGAGTGACCAAGCAATCTTGATCAGCATCTGTCTTCAAGGAATGGTTGATGAACTCATCATGAAGAAACAGGGAGGCAGAATGAAAAGGGTGAGGGCGCTATTTAGTCTTCCATCATTGACTCAACAGCGATACCAAGTCATCAAACCAGATTTTCTTTTTGGATTTTCCTGAAATCATTTGATCACGTACATGTATGCTTGATTTGGTTTTACCAACAGTATACTTTCTATGGGGATGTTAGGTTTTAAAAATGAAATGATGTAAAACGCGGAACAGAGACAGGTTTGTGTGTAATTATGTTTCCAGTACTTATCAGGTCAGCTGCTTGTGTGGATTCATTTTAACGTCTGTGAAGTAAATGAAGTTTTCTCTGTTTTTGTGAAAATTGGAAATTGAATTTTTCTCCATAGAGTTAATACAGGATTACTTAGTGGCTTTGTTGAATTTCAAGTATCAGTAAATTTTAGAGTAAAATGGCTGTCTGTTCCAAAATTTTGGCTAGTTGAGTAAAAAAGTTTGCAAATTTCTCTGGCTGAGCTAGTAGAGCCCTAATAGTCAAATGTATATTTTTATTGACACTTTAATCAAATCAGCTTTTCTGGAAGACTAGTGTTTGAATTTTTCTCAAAATGGCAGATTTTTCCAACCATGGTGCAAAGTCTAACTGTTGATCACACATGGTGTACAGTTATTTCATTTGACCTGTAGATGGCGCTTTCTACTTGAAATTCTTGACAAAAACACCTTTCTTCTTTAAACTCTTTAATTCATGAATGAGCAAGTCAAACTGTATGTACTTATGTATCTATTTACTTATTAACCTTTTGATTGAATTTACAGCCACAAGACAGGATTCGCACAACGAGACGGGATTTCAAGCGGCGAGATGGACATGTCAAATCACCATCAAATAACTCAATTTCAACTCTAGAGGTTTGTACACAAATATTTTAATTGTTTCCATATTTTCTGGGAATTAATATCAAGGAAACATGTCTCTTTAGCTAGCGTCCTTTAATTTTAAGCCAAATTTGTTAATTCTTATTTAAGATGCCACTAATTTAAACTCTTCCCTATATTTAATATGGTTAAGATTACTTTGCAAAATTAAAAAACTTGCAGATTGTGATGGAAATCTGTAAACTCTAAAATAGCATGATGCAGCTTATTCAAAATGTTTTATAGTGTATGCAGATTTTCAGTCTTTCATTACAACAACAAAATTTGAGTAGGGTTCTGAGAAATTTTGAAATCATAGTAATATGCTATTTTTACAATTTCAAGCACAAGGAAAAATTGGTTAATTTTTTCAGCATTTATATCTTTGCCTTTTTGTGTCTTGAATTTCTGTTATTTTGTCTAATTTTCATGTTTTTTGTTTGTGTTTTTTTTAATCTGATGTAGTCACCGTCAGATGAGAGTGCCAGTGCTGCACAGAAAGCCAAGGAATCTGTGAAGAAGATATCAGTAAGTGAAAATCTCGTTTTAATTTTTCATCAAAGTATTGTAAATTTCAAGCTCATGAAATGTAAAAATGTGTAAATCAGAGAAGTTGATGATTGCCCAAGAAAATCAATTTACCTCGATCGTAAATTTTTTTCTGATTTCACTGAAACTGAAAGAAATATTATACTCTGTATTGGCCCCCTCTAAGGCTCTTGGCAGCTGAAATGTTTGTTAGCATTGTCAAAAATTTTTTATTTGTTTTTCAAGATAATTGTTTTGTCCTGTAACTCAGATTTAGCTTAGTTGTAATGCATCGTCAGAAATCCTCGTTGTTCTTTGCTTTACTAAGGCAGGTCCATACACTTTATAACTGGGGGTTTAAGGCTTGAACTTGAACTTTCTTCCAATTTTTCCCGTAACTTTTTTCATGATAATTTTAATTTTAGTACCCTTTCCTCACTAATTATATCTGCAATGAATGTGCTGTCTCGAACGCTGCACAATTTATTCACAAAAAAATTTAACAAGAAGCTATGAATAAAACCTTAAAGAATTGTTGCTATTGGTTCTTAATGTCATGTGACTCACTAATTATGTATGTCTCTCACCTCTTACGACCATTGGTTTTCTAATGTCATGTGACTAATTGATCTATCATGTTAACTGTCATTGTCATGTGACTATTACCTTCACGACAATAGAGTCCAGATCCTAACTTGTTCACTTTATCTTGTCTCTATGTCCCAACATGTCAAAGGAGCATTCTATATCAAAGGTCCTTTAGCTGTAACTTTCCATGTGTTCTCTATCAATTTTTGTCTGTTTGTAAATGACGTTGCTTGTTCCTCTCCCAAAATCATGACCGTTTACCCAGTGTTCAACTTTGGATTCCCACAATTCAGCATGCTATGCCCCGGATAATCCCTCCATTGGACATCTCCCAATGATACAACTTTCTTGTCATGTACTCTTGTTGTTGTTCGATGGAAAGCCAGGCAAAATTGTTAGATGTATCACCAATATGAACCTGTCATAAAATTTGAGCTGTACAAATAGCTGACACAAGTTCAATGTTAAAAATGTTGAAGAGAAGAGTTGCGGTATGACTTCCACTTGTGACCATGATGACAACATTGTATCAACCCCTCCCCCTCTCCCCCACCCCTCCTCTCCCCCCAAACTGTAATTGATGTTCAGAACTTCATGTGGATTTTTTCCTCCCACCTCTCCAGACAAACTTCAGTCTGTGAAGCCATTCGGAACATCAGGCCATCAGACATCCTCACACAACCAAGTGCATATCCATTCTGTAAATATCCAATGTTTAGAATTCATTATCACTCTTTCAACCCTTCAAATACGTTCCTAATATAGAACATATTTTCAAGCTAATTTGAGACCCTGAGAGCTGTTTCAGTGTCTCTTTTCGTTAAAATTGTAAAGTGTTTATAAAATTTTTTAATCATCCTTGTATTGTGAAGTTTTGTGGTGTACTGTGTTTCACTGTATTTCACATTTCATCACTTCATTCATCCGATGAAAATTGCACATCACGGAAAGATCTCTAAATGTGCCTGTTTTTTGAGTGATCAATGCATGTAACAACTTATCGCTTCTAACTGCATGCTAACAAGCCAGCATGTCATGCCTGCGTTCTATTGACCAAGCATGCCAACTAATATCAGAACATGTTTTCTCATGTCTTTTTTTTACATTCGCAAATACCCACTTTCCAAAATAAATTCCTTTGCTTTTCAGGATAAATTTCAGTCTGTCAGTTTCAAACCAGTCCGTTCGAAGACTCCCTCAGCAGTGGTGGAAAACGACGTCTTTGAAGATATCGGCGACGATGACCTGTGATTCGTGCATCTTCACACTCAGTGAGGTGTGATTGGGTGATTCAGGTCAGGTGACGAGCTTGGATCGAGATTGGCTCCTCGAGCTAAAGTCACATGATTGATAACAGCCAATCGGCTGTAGCTGATCTCAGAAATGACTCGGAAGGGACGGTTTTGTAATTTACAGGAGCGGAGTATTTTATTCACTATTTTTCCAGCTTTTTATGAAGAAAAGAAACCTTTAAAACAAAGAAATGAAATATTTGATGAAATTAAACCTGCAGATTTTTGAAGAGAATTTGTTCATTTTAAGAGAGCTTGACACTTTTCAGGAAAGGTCATCATTAACTTCTCACATAATAACCTTTGTTACAAGGATACGTAAATTGCTAGTAAGGTGGAAATAAAGGAATATGTGAGGTTCTTGTAACAAAAATCAAGAAGTGTAGATTGGTAACAAACGTATTTTGCTTCCTTTGACCCAGAGACAACAGCAGATTTTGATATTGGCATGTGTAATTTCTGATAAGTGCGTAAAAACCTTTTGCATACATGATATACACAAGATGTGTGCATATTTCCTGGTCAGCCTAAAAGGAAAAATGACTAGCCTTTTCTCCGGTCGTTGTAATTTCTTTATCGTGCCTGACCACTGGTCCTTTGAAAGGAGCTGGTGTGGCTGTGAAATCTGAAGAACTTGACTGGACACTGGGGCATATAAAGTCAATCCAAGAAAAAAAAAGAGGCCATGCTGAGAAACAGACCGGAGATTTTCAATGTGAAAAAAATTTTTTTACCTTTTAAATAATTACAGTTGTTTATCAGTCAGTTTAGAAAATCAAAATGTATTATAGTGGTACAACAGATACTTGCCACAGGAAGATCTTGTTCAATGTGAAAAAAGGCAGTCAAGTTGTTTTCAATGAAGGAGAGAGCCAAGATTCAACAAATGCTATAATACAGGCATAATTCTAATGCAAGTCAAAAATCAGCTGATCCAGTGTCAGAGGTCAAAGGTAGGGGTCAAGGGTCACTAACAGGAACAATGAAACTTGTTGAAAAGTTGCATGACTAACATTAGTGGTATTTTTCCCTTTTTACTGAAAAAGGTGCCATTGTGGATACTTGTATGGGATAAATGTGAATATATCGTTTTCAAAAGTATTTAAAAAACGTAGTAGATGATTGAACTTCAATGCAAAGTATCATATATCAAATTCATATCCCTCTATTTAAAGCAATAATTGTGCCTTAAAAGACCCTATTTTTTCCCATGTTTTAAAATTGTGATATAATTTTTTGCATGCTTTCAGATGTTAGGATGTTTTTACTCAGCAGATATTCACACTAGAGCAGCTGCACTTAAATTCTTTCAGAGTTGTACCGAAATGCTCCCATGCGTTTTGAGATTAAACAAAAGAAATCCCAGTTGTTGCTGCTAGAGGGCACTCTAAATCTCATCTCATCCCACTAGCTGGAGCTTCAACGAGCAAGTTCTTCAGGGCGATGTTTTTCTCCAGTTTTCTAGAGTGGAAAAAAGCGAGCATCATTTTATGCTGTGAATATTTTTGAATTGCACTACCAATGGATGCTTCAGAAAATTTTGAAAGTATATACCTTTTTTAATAAAGATGGAAGTTACTAGAGGGTACAGTTCTTACATGTTACTATCGGTTATGAGTTCCTGATATTTCAAGATCCAGTAGTCCAAACTAAAATGACTTCATTTGATTTTTTGAAAATGAGGGACAGCTCAAGTTCATTGGCATGCTGAATGCTTGGATTTTGATGTTCCTTTGTAAAGTCACAATGAAACCTGATACCTCCAATATATACAGCATTTTAGAAAATACTTATAATCGGAGCAGTATCATGTCATAGAAAACAATTTGTACTTCATCTGCCTTCATCCTATGTAAATGATGTTTTGTCATCAGTACTCCCTGTGAGATGGCTTAAAGGGGAGGAGGTCATCCCGTCTTTAGCTGCACTACTTTCCTCTCGATAGACATTTCCTCTTTCCAGAAAGTGGCGATGATGAATGTGAAGCTAATGTGAACTTAATTCAGCATTTGATGCGTGTTCATGGTTCACTAGTTTGGAAACTTTTCAATCACTGCGAAACTTTGCCGAATAAACTTTGGTTGCATCCCCTTCACTTATATGAAGCTGCTTTGGCAGCGGTCACAGTTTCAGTACGGCCTCGGCTTTAAAACTTTGGATATGCACAAGGGATGTGTTCTGCATAGCAACAGACCTGTTGTATGGGTCCCATGCATACAGTGGTAGACAGGAAGACCCCCTCCCTTTAAACTTGTTATAATAACAGGTTTATATGTATCACAACAAGAATATTTGATTGTTATCTTAACGCTCCATCGGTTGTAACTGTCGAAGTGTTTTCCAGGATTTTTCATTCTGTTTCACGTTCTACTCCCTCAAACCATTTTGAAATGCTCAGCGATCAACCTGTCAGTGCAACCTACCAGTGAATGATGTCTAATATTGTTCACGATGATTTTTGCCCAGGCAGGAATTCATTTGTGAACAACAACATCGCATGTTATTCACAACGTGTTGTGTTTGCAAGTCTGATACTGTGCATGTCAACATACTTGATGAAGAAGTAAAAAAAAGAAAATATGCCAGATTCCTAATGAAAATAATGCAGATCTCATCAAAAATTACAATTATTATCTGTGTCATACAAAACGCTTAAATATTCCTAAGGACCTAGAGCAAGTCTCTTTACTAGATCACTCTCACTAGCTTGCTACAAAAGTGTATTGAATCCAATGGTGCCAAAATTATTTTGACAAAAAGCAAAGAAAAACCAGATGCGTGGAAGTGTGCAAACTGCAGATTGGAAATTCAACAGATTAGTCCTAGAAAAAAATGATAATCTTTTTTTCCAACTTGGATTTGGGATAATCCTGTCGTTTTCAAATGCCCTGGTTTGACCATAGACAGCAGAGGGCCCCCCCTCTACTGTCTATGGTTTGACCCATATTGCAGAAAGTTGGATGATAGGCTGATCTGATCAATTTACATATCGTGTAAATGTTCCATTGTATTATTCAGCTTGAAACATGCCTTGAAAATAAGTCTACGACTTCGACTTTCCTCTAAAATTGCCTAGACACAGACTAAGATGTGTTGCCATGCAAAGTGTTTAATGAGAAAACCAAGTTACCAACAGTTTGATTATATTCAATATTCAAAATGGCTGCCATTCTTGAGGTGACCTTTGAGTGAAAGGTCAAATTTATATGCTGAAGAAGAATAAGGAAGCGGATGGCAGAGTTGTCACTTGAACTTTCAAAATGACGCCATGAGAAATGCACTTTAAGCAAAGAAAATAATTCTCAAAACATTGATTTTGTTTGTTGAAAATAGGCACGTTCTACCCTAATTTGTGGTATCAGTAATCAGTGAAAGGCGCGTAGAGTTTGTACATGTTTAGCATCAGAGAACGTACCAAACGTTTCACATCACTGTATTCAAAATATTTTGTCATTCACCTTGTATGTTTTTTGAGATTTTCGATTCTTCTGCAACTTTTTTTATTACTTTTGGTTGTCAGAACTTTATTGTACCTATCTCTCACAACCCTACTCTTACCACCTGTTCATCTTTTTGACCTTTCACCCGACAATTTGAAATAAAAGTAATTTTATCTTTTACCCCTGACCCAGAGTCATTCCTTCAGAGTTACTTCACCTTTGAACTTTCGCCTTTGACCCTATTGTTATTTTGCTCGTATTTCATCACCCACATGCTGTAACTGATATTGTTTTCAATCTTGCATGTAACATTCAGATTCACAAACTAGCCTCATTTGACCTTTGACCTTCGACACAAGTAGATGTCTCACATTTTGACAACTTTGTGGATGACATGTAATGAAACTTTTTTTTTGAAAGTGAACTTCGTTGATACAACGTCCACTTATCTCAAAATATCTGGTCATCTTGTTCAGACGTGTATAAAGCATCACATGTTAAGTAGTTAAAGTATCTTTTGGAAAAAAATACACTTAAAATCCACCTTGCTATGAATGGTTTTCAGACCAATATCGCCCGACTAACTGATTGTGAAGATGTCTTCAATGAAATAAAAGATGAAAGTAGCTTTTCCTTTGGAAAGAACTGCCTACAATCTTTACTCTGTTCATTGCTAAGGATGATATCGTCATGAGTACAGCACTGTAAAACAGCTGTAAAGTCTTTATTTTAGCTTCGCAATTTTTCAGAAATTTAGTATTGTGGTACGTGTATTTTGTTGACAATTCATGGATCGAAATTGCGAACAACTCTATAGTAAGTCTTTTGCTCATCTAAACAGTATCGAAATATGTATTTTACCGAACTTTATGCTGATGAACAGGTACACATTACATGTTTGGTACATGGTAAGTCGGTGAAAGCTAACTGGTAATCCCACTGGTCTCGCTTACCTGATCTTGAGCTTCTCAGGTAGGAAGTGTAACGCCCCCAGCGGAGGATCTGCGTCATCAAGACTAGAGGTCGAGCTGCACCAAATACGATGAATTCTGCCAGTGATGTTGATCACAACAAGACAAGGGGCAGCAATACTTGTTTTTCTAGTCCCTAGGGTCTTGACTACAAGTGATTGGCTAATTTCTTCAGCAAAACTCCTTCACCATAGTGTTCCTCTAGCACCATCCACAAATTACAGATGAAGGTTCGATTCAGGACAACAAAGTTTATCCACCTTTGAGTTTCATTGCACATTGCACACTTGAATTTTAACTAATATATCACTTGCACGTTTTTGTAAAATATTGAATCGAATGTCCTTATTTGCATTAAATATGGTCTTTTTGATGTTCCTATTTTTATCTTTAATCATCATCAAACGCTGTGAAGACTACGAAAATTTTGAAGGTGTCGGGAAATAAAGTTTTCATGTTAGGGCCCCGGTGGTGGCAGTCCCCGGGTTGGTGGGTACCCATGCGCGTTACCAAATTCACGGAAAAGGGGTGTTTTTCTTCAGTCATCTCGGAGATTCTAGGTCCGTGAAATCGAGGAAAAGGGGTACTTTTCAGAGTAACCTCCGAGATTAGGGGTAGTCCTTTCATAATCTCCCTAGGACACTAAATCTGGTCTAGTCTCACTCACAAAGAAAATGAAAAACAGTACCGTACGTTTGTATGTACATATGACGTATACATGCCCATCACTTAGGGTCCACCCCCCCCCCCCCGCCCCCAAACGGATAAGGAAGATGATTGTGTATGAATGTGACTAAAATCAGGTGAGGACAAACATTTGTGATGTATGTACATGTATACAAAGTCAACCTCCAGGGTCAACCCTGGAAGTCAACATACTAACCTCCTAGATTTCGAAAATAAGGGTATGTTTTTTACAGCTAATTTCTCCCAGATTTGCCACAAATAGGGGTGTTTTTCTCAGAAATATTCTAGGAAAGGGGGTACTTTTCAAACTTGGGTAACGCGCATGGGTACCCACCAACCCGGGGACTGCCACCGCCGGGGTTAGGGCCGACATCAGTCAATGTATTCAGGTTGACAACTTCTGACCGGGGCCGTTTGTAGTAGTTGTCCAGTAAGGACGCCCTCAGCGACACGAAAAGTAATAAATCTATCCTTTTAAAACTTGGCAAAGGTTTCGTTTCGTTTCGTAGGATATTTTTCCCGGTGATATCCTAGAGCCCAACACTTATCAAGCGTCCACTACAGAGAGACATTCTGCCCAGAAAAAAAACCAAAAAAAAAAAACGGAGACGCGTTCGTGGCAGTCGTGGCTTGCAGTTTACGCTACAACCCAAAGCGTATGACGCGTCGACGGTCGAGTTGAAGTTTTGTTAAGGCAGTATTCGCCTGGAAAGTGAAAGACTTAAAGTTTTGCTCAAACTTTTCTGAATGAAACTCACAACCGTTCTCTTACCAAATCAACAAAAAACCCCGAGGGTCACCGTACAAAGTTTGGAACTAGCGAAACAAATTACCCAACATTTTGCGATATTTCAAACTCAAAATGGCCGCCATTCCTGTGTTAACTCTATAGGGAAAAATTAAATTTCGGCAGTTAAAAAAACTAAGACAGTCAAAGTTTTTTTTTCTCCAAGAACTTTAAAATGAGCCCCCACAAGTGGTAGATCAGAAAAGAATTGTTGAAATTTGAGAGTCTGACTATCTGTCCCCGAGGCATGTTCTATCTTGAGAACCTTTCTCGTGTAAGGACAGAAGCAGGAAATGTGATTGGTAAAAACTATTGCAAGGTAATTAAACGTATGGCTTTGAGGCACAGCGACCACTTGGAGTAGGAGTACTAATCAGTTCTAATTCAGGAAATAATGTTGTGGGGACACACTGCAGGTGCCCGTGTGCAGGTGTTTGACAAATGTTAACATTATTTTTGTATGATACAGATAGAAAGATATGTATTTAATTCATGTGGGAGTATTTCAAATATTTCTTCGATACAGCCACCTGATAATGTAACTATCAGCTTCGTAATATGCGTTCCTAAATGGTCATAACTGTAAGCTTTGACCATATGTTCCTTACTTTGTTCAGTGATGAAAAACAGATTAGTTCATATTCTTATTTATGAATTGCGTTAAAACATGATGTATTAGCTACATCGGATTCTCTACAATATCATGTGTAATATCATGGGTGACAAAGTCCTATGAATGTTAGCTGGTGCAAGAACTAATTTGTCAATAATAAATTGGATAGTTATCTCCTATCGTCCGTATTGTCAAGTTGAGGCATATGTCATTTGGCACATTTTTGTGAGTAGGACAAGAAACTGTTTCGGATAATTGAGCTTTGATAAGAAAAACCGGAATACGAAATGCATGTACTATACAACTCCATGTCTAGAGATCTGCCTCCATCGCTTGGAGTACTTTGGTCAAGATACAGAGAAACGGGCAGATGAATTCAATTGCTGTTAATCACTAGATCTTTTAGCTAAAAGTAAAACAAATTCTCACTCTCTATGATTTATGGAAAGAGATAAAAATCGTCAATATATAAAAAAGGACAGTAAATATCACTCTTTATTATATCAACATATAAAATTCAATCATTTCCACTATGAAATCAGAAAAAAATACAAAATGTATGTCAATAAGATGACCCCTGTCAGTGTCTTCAGTAAATGCCATTTAATCGGTGTCATCTGATTAGTCCGTAGAGGGCGCTGTCCACTCAATAATCGTCGCAAATCTTCAAGCATCTGCGCCAGATTAACTTCGCAGCCGCAGCTGTAGACGAACCTAGCAAAGAAGGACAAGTGAGACAGCGTCAAGCTGGTCGGCGGACAGCTGAGATTTCTTCCCATGAAACTCATTAGAAACACTTATACATGTGTTTGTTACTCCTATCAAGTATTTAATCAAGTATTTCCAAAACATTGTTGGGATTTTGCGACCAATAAAAGTCAAAACTTTCCGCAATTAAATTGAAAATAAGAAGAAAGGCTGAATTGCCGTAACAGTTAGCCATTTAATAACTGCAATATTCATCTTGAATTTAAAGGACCAATAACTGTAACTTATGGAGTTTTTTCTTCGTATAAGTGTGCTCCCTCAAACTTGCGGAGATACACAATATTGAGCTTGTCAACTCAGCATGTATATTGTGTAAACTGCATTGTTATTGTTGACAAGTGAAATGTAAACAATAACACTGCATTTAACACACGTGACAAGCTAAATAGATAATGTTTTAACATGCTTTTGGGAGTAGAACGAGAACTTGCGATTTATGAACACAAAAAATGTAAAAAAATCATCAATTTACTTAACACCAGATGTATATGTGATGACGTTTCAGTCATAGACTTTTTGTTTGTTTGTTTGCTTGGTTTTTCTGATCTCCTTGTTAACAACAGCAAGCGTTGTAATTCCCATCTTCCTTGTAAGCAGAGTAATGTCTTCGATCCACAATCCAGCACACAAGCGCGCGTGTTACCCTTCGGCTCTCACATGCTGGGATATAGTCGGGTGTATAACAGAGCAGAAGAACAAAACGTGCGCTTGTGGTTGGACATATCCTGCAGTCTCTTCGAAAACCTCGTCGGGAAAAATGTCATTATGTTCCCTTTAACTCCAGACGGATCTCACCTGTCGGGTCTGATGATTGCGACGTTACACCCGTTTCTCCTGAACCACTTTCGGAGCTCACCATTTACATCAGATACACAGAGACACGTGTGACGGGAACTACGATGGGTGTCTGCAAGTGGAAGAGAATGACGTCAGACACATGCAGATTCAGTGTTATTTTGACGACAAGTAAAGAGTTATTTTGAGTAGAGAGTAAAATGAAACTTTCATGAGTAAATGCGCGCGGAAGATGTCATCGAGCAATGTAACACAGTGAGTTCAGTATGCGAATAAGCAATAGGTAAAGAAAATCTTAGCTTTTCCACATTTACATTTACTTCGAACGTTTTCTGCCTCACATTCATTTAAATTCCTCACAGCAGTCAGAAATTAGTTCTGTAGACATTCTAGCAGAGCAAGTCCAGGACCGGTGACAAGATCATCGACAAAAAGATAGAGGTAAACACAAAGTTCTTGAACATTTTAAATTCACTCGACATCAAAACTGACACACACCAAAAATTATTGTATCTGTGACGCGGTCAATAATTACGAAGTGTATAACATACTCACTTTCGTCTCTCGTACACGTGTCCTCACAGTTCTGCGGTGATAACGATTTCTTCACTGACACTTCGATCACAGTAAAGTTTAACGGCTTAAGAATGGTTGATTGCACGACTGTTGAAATGAGAGGGGTGACGTTGTAACAAATTAAGGCGAACCCACTTCCGAGTACCTTTCAAGATAAAAATAGAGGTTTCACAATGGCTAGGAGATTGAAGATGATGGCGGAAGGACAGCAAAGATACAGACCAACTAGACGTAAATAGTCAAAGAAATATTATATTAATAATCATAATTATGAAATATTGATATCATTTACAAAATATATTTGGTATTACATCACGGATGAGCCTCCTTTCTGCTCTACAGATTGTGGATATTCACTCAAGGGGTACGGATCATGCCAGAAAAAGCCGTCGTCGGGTCATCCAATATTGCAAAAGTGTATAAAGATGGGCTGTACACTCGTACTATATTGCACGCCCCGAAGAGGGCTATGCCATGCGTGATCGGCACTCGTTTAATGATTTTTCAAGTATAGTTGAGCAGAAAGATAGATCGACCCAAGTGAAATTGCAAGAACGAGTTAATTAATTACATTGTATTTCATAATGACGATATTAATATAATACTTCTTTGACCGTTCACGTCTAGTTAGATTCTGCAAATATGGTTACATTGATGACAGCGATGATAACTGGGACGCAATTACACAACACAAGAGGGCGATCACATCAATGCCAAGAAATATGTAAAAATTCTATATCAGAGTTTGTTCCGTCACTGCCATTCTCGTCTTGCCGTCAAGGTACGTCACAGCCATCAAAAGTTGTCTCTCGCAATTACCGGAGGTGAAAATATTATGGGGGGGACACATTATACATATTTTATTGACAATCCTCTCAAATAACACGCACCCATACCTTATCTAGCGGTACTGTCTTCTGTAAATGTGTTACATGGACCTGAGGTCTAATGAATAGTGTTCCAGAGCTTTGAAGAAAGATATACCGGAAAGTTAACAGAATAAATCTATCATTTTGTAAAGCGTGAACTAAACCATTAGCTTGTACAAAGTTACAGTTGTACCGTCACCATAGTCGGTTAATAAGAAGTGTGAATATATATTCAGTTCGACGCTGCGGCATGGGGTACATCTTGAGCGTACATTACGGTTTATCGCGGAGAAAAGCACAGCCCTAAAATATATCTCTATATCGCAATATCTCTATTTGGTCAAAAAAATTAACATGCCATGCATGCCTCCATTAAAGTGCCAAACTGGGAATACTGAGGGAGAGAAGATGAGCTTCAGTGTTCCATCTCTTGGGTGTGTAGTTATCTCACCTTGAGCATGACGCATCGAAGATGCCCTCCCTGAATTGCAGTGTCGGTTTTTCGATTATTCTTCGACCGAGCCCGATCACGTGACAAAACAAAAGCAAGAGATTCCTCAAAAGCAAAATAAATGGATTTCTGATCATCATCAGCCAACCGATATCTGAAAGAGGCAAGCAATAGAGAATGTTACAACGGATTCAAATCGATGACAGGAAGTGAGCGCTTTTTGTATCTTTTCCATAGGGAGCGCCCTTCAGTAAAGAAACGCGGCACAGATTTCTAACCAGAGATGAACCTTTGTGTGGAAAGTATCTCATTGTGTGATGCAGCTTATGAGCGTTCCTTGCCCTGAGTGGGACGCCTTACCCGGCGGAATTCAAAGAGGTTTACAGGCTCGCTTTTCAGGTTTTCAACAGACTGCTAATGAGCACCGGACCTGACAGATACGAGGAGTCCCGTCGCGTGCTTGCGGGCAAGGACAGAATCAAAGACGGGTTCCCGTCGGGAACAGTGACGTGCTCTTTGAAAGCGGGCCGCTCATACAACGTTCACCTCCGAGAATGATACTGCAATTCATTAGAAATAATGATAGCAAAGAAGTTTGACCCAAATAAGCGATACTCACAGATTGATCGCTGTGTCATTTCCTCAACATCTTCAAACCGCTCTCGTTCAAACGACTTCAGAAGTTGACCTCTATCACAGAGTGGCTTGTCGTCGCTCGGTCCTTTCAGTCTCCTCGACAGGTTGCCGTTCTGCGCAGGCTCGAGAAGTTCGTTCGATTTCTTCAGATTCCCCTTGATGGCCAGGGAAATCTTCCACGCAAGATTGGCAGCATCCCGAATCCCATTACAAAGGCCTGGAATGAAAGAGACAATAACTATATATTTTGTTCATATTTTAATTGATTTTGTTAAATGTTTTTTTTTTCCAAAAAAATACGTTGAAAACAAAATGCATTATCACTGCAAACAAGAACGCCTTTCTGGATATGTAGTTTATGTAGTTTCTCAACTCTTCCTCAAATAGAAAAACTTAAACTTTCGCTCAAACTTTGCGTAAGGAAACTTTATCAACCCCCTTTCGAAATAAAAAATAAAAATCAGGGATTGCACCGTGCAAACTTTGGTACAAGAGAAACAACTTAGCCACTATAATACCGACACTTGAAATTCAAAACGGTCGCCATCACAGTTTTAACTCTACGGGGAAAATAATATTTTTCATTTTCACAAAACTGGTGTAAAGTTTACTTACTCCCACAAGCGGATACAAACTTAAAGTATTGTACAATACTGAGTCTGAATGTCTGTCCCAAAATCGCATTCTAGTTCAGACTAACATCGTTAGCAACAATGAGATTGGATTGGGAATCAGGCAGTATAGGCTGTATTCAATTAACTAGTTCACCGCTGTGCATTTTGACTTGATTTTATGAAACTGTAATTTATAAACAAAATTCAAACGTGATCAGGGTGTCAACAGTCGTTGTCTTTCCGAAATTTTAAAAAGAAAAAAAAAACATGTCATTCCAATAGGAATCAATGAAATTTGTCACACATCTCGTACTTGACACACATAATCACAAAACTTTCCATTAATTATAAACATTGCTTTGTAATACATTTCCATGATATAAAAACTTGACTTTCCTTCTCTGAATCAATAACACGGCGTACGCAATAAACTATAAAATAAGATGTACACTCGAAACTGACGTCATCTGATGACGTCATGACTGTAGCTGTATGAATTCAAAAACCCATCATTAGACTCTGAAAAAACGCAACATAAACTACACCCTGTGACATTTTATTCGATTGGTATGCTTCGATTCTTGATGACAAATTACTGACCCAAAAGCAGTTAAACACGTCAGTATTTTCCCCGTGCACTGAGAAGGTTCGAATAAAGATGTGATTCACAATAGTTCGCCATTTAATTTGTCTGCTCACCGTAATGACGTAAAGAATTACAGTCTTCGTGAAGTAGAAAATTATATTTTGCCTTTGAGGGCACGTTTGAATTTGTTTCATTCTCGAACTGACTTTTTCAAAAACTATCGGTAAAGCCATTTTCAGGTGCGCCTTTTTATTGCCAACATACTTTCAAACATATATTTTTGTTTGCTGACTCGCGGAATCACACGACACGCCTTTTATGAAAAGCAGGAAACTCTTTAAAGACATTCACTGAGTCTGTACAGACAGGAAGAGACAAGTTCCACGAGAACGGCGATAATTTGCTTTTATTTAATTTACTGAACTCGCCGTATATCCCTCAGCAGTTGTCAATCATTGCAATAGCTTGAGCTGATTAAAATCCGGTGCGAGTCGTTGTGGGAGTAATAGTAGCGTTCGATATACATTAGCTCAGGTCGACGTCGGTGGGATGTGATCTCACCACAGTGCATTAGAAACTAGTCGAGCGGAAATGTCAACCTGTCTCTGATTTCCAAGGTGATTCTGAGACATTTCGTTGAGGAGATTTCGTGTTGCACGAGGAGACATTTGAATTACTCAAATTGACGTCTTTTGCCGTATTCTGTGTAAAATAACTTTCGGGCGACGAGTTGATATATTTACTCCAGGCCGTATTGACACCTCTTGATTCAACGCCAACGGTATTACACTGGTAGCTTGAATACTCAAGGAAACCGCAATATCTCTATTTGGCGCATTTGATCCATAGATGACGTACTCTAGAGAAAGAGAAAATTTCCTCACTGGTTGCAATTTCTTCAATTTTCGCCATATTTTGATAAATATATGTTATTAATAATTCGCAATAATGAAAATAGCAGAGGAAATATTGTCGATCGGTCGACGATGGAGCGTATTTTACATTTCCGAATAGGAATATTTTATATGTATAGGATAAAGCCCGAGTACGAGGGCTCTTCTGGTATATAAAGTCCAACCCAACGATAAAATGTCGAGGCCGCAGGCCGAGACATTTTATCGTAGGTTGGACTTTATATACCGGAAGAGCCCGAGTACGAGGGTTTTATCCGACTTAAAAACTATCGCCCCTAACTGATATATTTCGTTTTCAATGTGTTTACGTCAACCGTCCCCTTTGTCAATGTAACATGTTTAGGATATGAATTAAAACTTTTATTTGTGAAATAGCCTTCCAATGTAATGGAACATCCTATAAATGCCCTAGGGCACATTATATAAATGCCCTAGGGCACAGCAGATTTTGTGTTGCAGCTGGTTTCCGCTGTGTTACCAAATTTGAATATTAAAACGTACCAGATGTCTTCAGAATATGACATGTTCACTTTTGATTGGACAGTACTTTACTACGGCGCTGTCATTCGTTTCTGGAATTTGGTGACCAAGGCTTTATGAGTAAATAAAACACCCTGAATTGAGCACTCTGATTGGTCAATCAACAGTAGATAGTTTTTAATTCTATATAAACCTGCATCGTTGGACCGGACGAACGTACCTTGACCTGCAAATGGCGGCATACAGTGTGCGGCGTCGCCGAGAAACACAACATTCCCATCGTACCAGTGTTCTATCTGTGGGGTTGATAAGAAGAGAGAGAGAGAGAGAGAGAGAGAGAGAGAGAGAGAGAGAGAGAGAGAGAGAGAGAGAGAGAGAGAGAGAGAGAGAGAGAGAGAGAGAGAACATTGAATTAATTATGTCTAAATGGTGTCCATGTTTACGGTATGAAATTTCTGGTGCATGATATGAAATAGAATGACTTCAAAACTGCACTTCACTTTTTAAAGTGAGCGAAGGAAAGTTGCACCACAGCAGCAATGATCATCATCGGTGTCCCAACATCCGATTGTAGACAGGGTACTGAAATATCAATGCGTCGTCGATATATTAAAAGAGACCTTCTTTTCTCTCATTGTTGCATATGTTAGAGATGGCAGTTTACAACCAGTATTAATATCGATGCTGAAGCTTTCTTCTTACTGATCAAATGAACGAAATTAGTTTGAAAATTAAGAACAGAGATGCGCAAAATGCAAATGCAGATGCGCAAAACGCAAACATGAGGAATGTCTGAAGGAAGTTTGTGAACTAGAATATTTGAAAACAAGATATCTTGATGCGCTCAATGACATATTCTTCCTACTCTTAAAAATGTCGTTAGCCTGAGATTCAGAGTGCGTCCGCGTCTTTTAATTTGCCATTCATTTAAAGTCAACCGTCACGAATCTTGTATTTCCGGATTAGATGGTGTTGATTAAACGAACATGTAGGTGCGCTGCTTACGGTGCAATGCGACATAATATCCATATGATCGACGACCTCAAGGCATCTCTCTCTCTCTCTCTCTCTCTCTCTCTCTCTCTCTCTCTCTCTCTCTCTCTCTCTCTCTCTCATATCCGTAAACTTATTTTTCGGTAAGCCGTTCATTTGCCCTAAAAATTCAGCAGATCAGAACAATACCTCTCCATGTCATTGTCGCGTAGGCAGCTGTCCAACAAGGGCTTGCTGTTTTGCGATGGCAGCAGAAAATGAAAATCAAATGCGTAGAAAAAAAAAGCGCGACTCGAAATCACTCGCAGGAATAGGTGAAATGACCCGTAAAATTAGAATAAGCCTGACGCGTACACGTCGGAATCTTACGTCGTAAGTTTGACGGGCATTGGATTGGACAGCCATGTAAAGGTGTTAATGATGTGTGATTGAAACGACAGGACAGTATGTGCTAGGCGTGTAGCTATATCTTCCGCGTAATTACAGGTAAATTGCTGTCCTACGCATCGAAAGTGTTGTACCATTATTAGAAGTGACACTCTCTGCATCGCTCCATACCTTGCTATTCATAATGGAAATAAGTTGGCAGCCTAAGGTAGTTTTTTTTTTTTCATTTTTTCGCAAAAAAACCGAAACATTTTGTACACATCAGCTGTGGCACACTGCATTTACATATTGTTTTGTTTTGTTTGTTTGTTTTTCATTTTCTTAAAAAACTATTTAAAATCTTTAAAGTCCATATAGATATTGCGATTAAATGGGGCTTTATATCTTTGATCACATTGTCGTGGTGGAAGAACTTTGGTCAGGTTCAGGTATTATCGTTTGGCATTATTCTGTATAAGACCTTTCAAGGAAAATGAAGCTTTATTAATAAATATTACACTTAATGGAGGTACTGGGTTCCTTCAAACCATATCCTACTATTTAAAAGCGTTTTCCCAGCATCTCCTGTTAAGAACACCGCAAAAAAGGAATTTTGCACATCACCATGTAGGAACAGAAAGTAAATTTTTTTGTCAAAAATTAGCCGAACCAACTCATCTGATACTGTGGAAGGTGTGGCGGGACTGTAACTGAGGTCAAAGGTCGTATGGGACCCATACGACCAATGTAAAAACAGTATCCAAGGTACGCTGGTGATTGATGAAAGTTAAAACATGTATGTCATAATCAATCCTCATCTTATAATTTAAATATTGCAACTATGGTGATGAGATCCATCTAGATATCGCGCACGAAATACATTGTTTGTAAACAAGAAACTCACACAGGCGCAGTTCCGACGACCGTTTCCCTTTTTTTGGCTCTGGATCCAACAGCTATTCTATCTTTCGGAGATCTCGAAATCAGATCGTGATGTCCTTTGAACCAAATAATTTCTGGTTGCCTAGGTATAAACCTTACGATTATAGCGTACAGAATGGTACACTTAAATATCACTTAACTGTATTGCCTAAAATACGCGAACAAAGTTTTATTGGCAATAATGTAAACCAGTTTACAGATAACAGCGATGTGGGAATGTGTGCAGAGCCTCTGGCGCGTGCTGTAAGTCAGAAACGTTGAACTGGTTGGTGGTGGAGGCTGAACGGCAGAAATGTCACAGTCCAGGCGTACGGAAATGATATATGGTGTGAGAGGGGGAAGTTGAACCTTGAACTTCTTCAGAAGTAGCAATACATAGCTTTGTATGTATTTTAACAGTATGTGTATATATATATATATATATATATATATATATATATATATATATATATATGTTTTATTGACGGCACTGTGTAATGACACGACGAGAAGTGTTTTTGAAAAACTTTGAGATGATTATTCAGCAATTTTGTTCTCAAGCAAATTAGACATGGCGAGTCCAATGAATCACATTTAAACTGCTCACTTTCCAATGAACGATCATTTTTGTCTTTTTAAATGTCAATGATGTGAATTTCATTGAAAAAAAGTGTTGTATATTATCGATCGACTTCTTCAATCGTTTCAACAAATCATAAATACGTACGAGGTAAATTGACTCCAGCATTCTCAAATACAGAGGGTCGATCATGGCCATTGCATGAAGTAAACCTAATTGGAGTGGGCCGCCAAAGGCGTCTGCCCGTTAAAAGGGTCATGGGTAATACATAAAGTATATTTATTGTAGTGGGCCGCCGAAGGCGGCCCGCCGGTAAAGAGGGTCGATCATGGCCATGGCATAAAGTGAACTTTATTGTAGGTATTATGTTTTTGAAAATGTGGTGACCCCCCCCTTTCCTACCAGTGAAAAAGCGATGACACCCCCCCCTCCCCTTCGCGGATTCCAAAATTACGGTGACCCCCCCCCCTGGATTTTGCCGCCCCCCAGGCCGCAAAAACTGAACGGTCCCTAAACTGCCGAATCGCTGCAGTGTGTGTGATTATGAATGATAACGCTCTTCAATTGTACTCTCTGTGGGCAGGCCAGATGAAATTGCTTACTTTGATCGGTGCCGGTTCACGCTGTGCGGTTTAAACTTCCATGTCGGGACTAGTCTTGTGGTTTGCTTGCGATCGATGTAATCAGAGTGCATCACGCTCCGACGACTATGGCCTGTAGCTGACCGAAAGAGATTTTACACGTCTACAAGCGAACATTTAACACCTGTTAGGAAATGTGAAACATCTTGTAGGCGCCATACAGCTGTATGTGCGTGTCAGAAACCAAGTAAACGACACTGAAGAAACGGTTCTCTGACATTTCTTGCGAAACTATATCAATGTAACTTTGCTCCTTAACCTACTGATTGAGTTACACCTGTATCAGTTTGCCTACAGAGAGCGAATGATGGAATATTCACACGGCCTGTTCGTGAACAGCTGTCACCAAGGCCGCTGTATTCTACGTCCGGAGAGCCATCCCACACACAGCATGGTATCTTAACCTTGGAACCACAAGCTCTGATATACTGTACAGCTACATCATCGTCTGATGTTTTTAGATTTGCAGGAATGTGATGTGTTGGATTTGCTCGGTTCCTTAGGGGTCAATTGGCACATTCCAAAGTTTGACCACAGGCGCTCCCGTGGTTTGATTTCAAGCAGCTTATACTTTTACAAGTTACTCGCACGTCGAAATGAGACATTTAAAGCCTTACTTGCTGCATCCTCTCACATTTAATTTGATGATTTAAGTTTCATTCTAAAATTATGCAATGTCATTGAAATCAATGGAGATGAAGTGGCTGCATATCAGTTTTTTTACACCGAAACTGTGTCAGTGAAGTGATTTACAGATCATTTAGGACAAAAAATGTATAGGCAGAAATGAATAGGCAGAGAGAGATGAATTGAATGATATCCTGCGATGGGAAAATTGCATTAAAACGTCACTTGACTAATTGGGTTTTAAGGTTGAACGCGCCTCGGGCACAAATATTCGGACCCTCAAACTTTCACAATTCTTTTCCGATCTACTACTTATGAGGGTTCATTTTAAAGCTCTTGGTGCAAGAAAACTTTTCACCGCCTTAGTTTTTCGAAATTCGAAAATTTTATTTGTCTTCATAGAGTTAACACGCGGATGGCGGCCATTTTGAGTTTTGAATATCGATAAATCTTTAGTTATTTGTTTCTCTAGAACCAAAATTTGAGAGGTGACCCCCGATTTTTATTCTTGATTGGTAAGAGAATGATTGAAAGATTGCTTGAGGAAAGGTTGAGCAACAGTTTAAGTCTTTCACTTTCGAGGTACATACTACCTTAAGTGAGCCCATTCGAACAACATTTGCATACTTATCCCATCATCCTGGACAAGGTGGTGTATACGTATAGCGATGGACCATAAGGTCTTCGGGTTTCTGAGAATGCCGACACGCTAATTTTCTTCGCGTTCCGAAATTTGACTATTCTTTGCTACATTTTGCACACATTTTTTCTCCGAAATTCCACCATTTCGACAGGCCTCAAGTTATGATGAATTTTCTTTTTTTCAAAAGCCGTATTGTAAAGCTGCACTTTTCCCACAATTTTGCTCTGCAAATTTCGTTTCCCATTTTTGACCCCTCTGTCACTTCAAGTAATTGTCGCTTCCTTCCGAGACTACATTGAAATTCCAACAACCGTCACATTTTACTTGCAGACTATAATAAAATCGGCTTGATGGAAATGCCGTTCATATAACAAATGGCAGAGATCAGAGATTTGATGCTGAAAAATAAATTGGATTAAAGTTCAAACGGCCGATTAATACGAATTTGAACCCAACTATTCAAACTTACTTCTCTTCCTTAGCCTAAATGGGAAAATTCTATTTTATAGAATATTTTATAGAATTCACTGACGATTGCCGTCACCACTTTTACTGCATTTTGTATAACAGAATGGAATGTTCAACCTTCTGTCTCGTCCTTCATCCCTTTCCATATGTATATAATACCTTCTCTATACGGGATGTATTTGATTGTCCAGCACATACACAACAAATAACTTGGAAACCAAAGGCTTCTGCGCAGCCTCAGTGCAAAGGCATTCCCATTGGTGATCGGTGTCCAATTTTCATCAGTTCTTGCATGATTCGTACAACTTCACTTTGCATGTAGTTGTTAAGTTTAAAGAGTGTCGCGAATTGAAATGCGAATTTAAAAATTACTGATATCAAATTTATCATGAGTACGTTCTTTTGTGAGGAGATGAAACAGCATTATGATAGAGCAAAACGAGCGAACAGTCTGCCCCAATGCGCATGCGCACCACAACTGCGACAATAAAATCTGTTCTCTCATGAGTGAGACTTGCTTCCCACGTTAAAACAGCGACATGTTACTATTCCACACTCTTCAACGGACTTTCGGGACTACGGTGGCCCCTACACGTCACGGAATTCTATTACTTTTGAATATAAACTCTAATTTTTCTTGACAATATCTTTAATATTTGTAAGAGATTTTATTCTCCACCGCAAACTTTTAATTTTGTACGGGCAACATTATCTGAACATTATCTTAACTTTAACTTCTCGAAAGTAATTTTAGTTTTAACAATAAAGAAAATATGTTTCTCAAAAGTATTTTTTATTTTGTAAAACAAAAGTAAAATTTTTTCAAGACAACAAACTCCCCTACACGTCATGGAAATTTATTACTTTTGAACATAAACTCATATTTCTTGACAATATATTTAATATTTGCAAGAAATTTTATTTCTCCACAGCAAACTTTTATTTCAGAACGGGGAAACTTTATTTTTGGGGTAACTGTTTTTAAAAACTTTTAACAATAACACTTTAACTTTTAAAAAATAAATTTAACTTTGAACAAAATATTTGTTTCTCAAAATCGTTGTTATTTCGAAAAGAAGTAAAAATTGTTCACAGCAAGAGTTTAAGATTTTTGCTGAGCACGATCTGAGTTACTTAAATGACATAACCTTATGTTTTTAGAGCAGAAAACTTAAATTCTTAAAGAAAAGTTTTATTTTTCAAGAGTAAAATTAATTTCTTTATGGAAAAAAGATTTTCTCAGAGCAGCAAATTGAAATATAGTGCATAAAACTTTTTTCTCAACGGAGAGAAATTATTTTCTGAAGACAACAAAACTAATTCCTTCAAGATATTTTCTACATATGAGTGTGGTTTAAGAATTTGGTAAAACTGAACTGAGAAGAACGAAAAAGGGATGAAAAGTCAAACTTACTTTTCTTCAGAGCGAATTTATTCCTGAGAGGAGAAATATTTCATGTGAGGGCGCAATTACCTATAATGCATGGCAAACTCTTTCTAGCGAGAGTAACATATTCTTGGGAAGAGTAAAACATTTTTCCGACGAGCAAAACTATTTTAATGGCGGCGGAAGTTAAAGTATCCCACCATACAACACCCAAGTTTGATGACCCAGAGTCTCCGAGTTGGTAGCCGGTATCAGTTCGTGTTCGTGCCGGCTACATGGACGATCTGCTCTCCGAGACAACCATGACTGACTTCATCAGCGATACGGGCACACCAGCCCGGCCCTACCCTGCATGCGTACGATGCTGTGTGTTGGGGCCGTATAACGCCGGGAACTCACAACATCGTACACGTACACAGGGCTAGCGCCTCGGGCACGCGGGTCAGTTGCCACTTGTCTGAGTCCCCGAAGAATGGTTTTATGTTTGAGTGATTCGTCCTGACGGCAGACGGTGTGCGACGGGACCGCATTGGGGTTCTTCATTAGCTCTGCATGGCATAGCCCTGCGTACAGGTCTGTGTGTTCCCGGCGTTATACGCCGGGAACACACAGACCTGTATGCAGGGCTATGCATGGCAGGGCTGTGTGTTACCGGCGTTATACAGTCTCCCACCACATAACACCGGTAACACACAGCCAATGTGTGTGATATTCATCTTTTCTAAGAGGAGAAGCCAGATTCGTAATTTATAGAAACTGAAACTGAACCGAGCCCGCCAGATTTGACCACAGTCGCGGACTGGTTTTGACTTTCACGTGTGGTTTGCGGGGTCAAAAACATGAAAGTCAACCAGCCCGTAAAAGGCATATCCCGTCCGAAAACACCACAGCTGTGGACCCACAACTACTGTATTGAACCACGCTCGACTGTGGTCAAATCTGGCCGGCCAGGTTCAGTTTCAGTCGAAGACTATCAATTACGAATCTGGCTTATAGAAAAGATGACTATCACACAACATAACATTAACAACACAGCAACTGATGAAGGAATAGCTCTGCATGGCAGGGCTGTGTGTTACCGGCGTTATGTGGTGGGAGGCCGTATAACGCCGGTAACACACAGCCCATGCAGAGCTAATGAAGGAACCCAATGCGGTCCATCCCGTCACACAACGTCTGCAGTCAGGACGAATCACTCAAACACAAACCGTTCTTCGGGGACTCGGACAAGTGGCAACTGTTGAACTGACTCGTTTGCGTGCCCGTGCCCATAGCACTGCGTACGATGCTGTATGTTCCCGGCATTATACGGCCCCAACACACAGCATCGTACGCAGGCAGGGTAGGGCCGGGCTAGCTGCAGTACAGTACGGCAAACCGTCCGACCCAAATACCCAGGTAAAACCTCGAGGTACTGTACTGCAGCTAGGGCCGGGCTAGCGTGCCTGTATCGCCGATGAAGTCAGTCATGGTTGTCTCGGAGACTCTGGGTCATCGAACTTGGGTGTTGTATGGTGGGATACTTTAATTAGAATAAAGTTTTGCTCGTCGGAAAATATGTTTTACTCTTCCCCAAAATATGTTTAGCCTACTCTCGCTAGAAAGAGTTTGATGCATTACAGGTAATTGCGCCCTCACATGAATATTTCTCCTCTCAGAAATAAATGTCCCTCTGAAAAAAAGTAAGTTTGACTTTTTCATCCTTCCTTTTTCGTTTTTTCTCAGTTCAGTTTTACCAAATTCTTAAACCACACTCATATGTAGAAAATATATCTTGAAAGAATTAGTTTTGTTGTCTTCAGAAAATAGTTTCTCGCCATTGAGAAAAAAGTTTTATTCTCTGTATTTCAATTTGCTGCTCTGAGAAAATCTTTTTTCCATAAAGAAATTAATTTTACTCTTGGAAAAATAAAACTTTTCTTTAAGAATTTAAGTTCTCTGCTCTAAAGACATAAGGTTATGTCATTTAAGTAACTCAGTTCGCGCTTAGCAAAAATCTTCAACTCTTGCTGTGAACAATTTTTACTTCTTTTCGAATAAAAAGCGCTTTGAGAAACAGATATTTTGTTCAAAGTTAAAGTTATTTTCTAAAGGTTAAAGTGTTTTTGTTAAAAGTTTTTAAAAACAGTTTACCCCAAAAATAAAGTTTCCCCGTTCAGATATAAAAGTTTCTTACAAATATTAAATATATTGTTAAGAAATATGAGTTTATGTTCAAAGTAATAAATTTCCATGACGTGTAGGGAAGTTTGTTATCTTGAAAAATTTTACTTTTGTTTTACAAAATAAAAATACTTTTGTGAAACATATTTTGTTTATGGTTAAAACTAAAATACTTTCGAGAAGTTAAAGTTAAGATAATGTTAAGATAAAGTTGCCCGTACAAAATTAAAAGTTTGCGGTGGAGAAATAAAATCTCTTACAAATATTAAAGATATTGTCAAGAAAAATTAGAGTTTATATTCAAAAGTAATAGAGTTCCGTGGCGTGTAGGGGCCACCGTACGGACAAATTACATTCCCCAGACACGTTAACAACGTTGAAACAACACTTCAATAAACATTTATCCAAGCGTATATATTTTATGAAGTCACGTACATACTACAGGAACTATCTCAATAGTATTCATTAACTTTGCGATGGAGTTTGTCTGCAATGCGAAACCGTGCTACTTTGACATTTAAGATGAAATACGCGTCGTTCAAACCGAGCCTATTGTAATGTCAGTAGTTGCCGAATAAACTAATTTATATTCAAATTCGATGGTGGCGAGTTGCTTGGCAAAGGCTAATAGTCATTAAATCGGTTACTTTATACCTGCGTTTCACCAAAATCAAACAAGTCATTTAATTGTCTGCCAAATTAGTAGCATACTTTTAAAAAAGATATTCCCTTCTTCACCGATATTATAAATTTCGAGTAACGATCAGTATTTGTCAAAATTTATGACTGCCTGCTGTATAGATCGACAGCGACACCATGGCGCCATACATCACTTTATTGCGATGTCACTAATAAAATTACTGCATAAACGTCAGGTCAATAACCTTTTACACCTGTCTGACGGCTGTAGGTCGCTTCGCACAGAACATCGTGAAGATACAATGAGTACAGGTCCATAAGTACAGTGAACTCTGGGTCAATAAGTACCTGTCGTGCATGGAAAGTGTAGACGATTCTCCGTTTGAAGTATAACTTTTTCGGGTCTACTCCAATGTCCCGGATCAAGCTGGCTGCTTCATCAATTTCAACAATTTTTTGACAGTCGGTATCACTGCGGTGAAAAATAGAGAAGAATATATCTTGATAAATGCTATTTTAACTACTAACCCCCCCCTCTCTCTCTCTCTCTCTCTCTCTCTCTCTCTCTCTCTCTCTCTCTCTCTCTCTCTCTCTCTCTCTCTCTCTCTCTCTCTCTCTCTCTCTTTGTTAATCGTGTGAAGTTGTATCGGCCACATTGAACGTAATAACGCTTTCTTGACAATACAAATCATCCCATAACGTGCACAACAACTGACGTCAACAACGAAAATAATACAGTCGGGATTATTGGTCGACACGTAATATGTTGAATGTGTAAAAACAAGCAGAATGTAGCTTACTCTGTGAGTAGGATTCAAATCTTTGTGTGTCGCCAGGTAGGGGAACCAGCGCCATCGTCGAATGTCCGTTACTGACGTACCACATGTCTCTCAGAGTCTGTTTGACGTCTTTATCGAATGTCACTGTGTCCAAAACCAACCATTTCTGTTCTACGATCAAGTAAAAAGAATGAAAGCTTATTGCAATATTTTACTAGTAAGCATTTCTTGGAATTCACTGTGAACGTCATGCAGCCGACAACGTGAAATATGTTGTTTAATCGACACCGTGGAGTATTGTTCAACATAAACAAAATGTAGCTTTGATAGTACTTTTGCATTCATGCAGTTGGTAGGCCGATTTCAATATTGGACTTGTCCATGTTGGCGCGCCGAATTGTATTCCAATATCTCCTTATTCTGCGCTGATGTCGTTTTTTCTTTCGTAGTGACTGTCACGGAATATATCTGACTTGGTAAACGTTTGCAAACAAGCAAAAGAGCAAAATGGAATATTCCGATAGTCCTAGAAAGACGTTCTGCTCTGCCGTGTAGCGCCGTTGACGATGCAACAAGTCCTTATGATGTCAAAGTTACGTCACATACTTACTGAAAGAGCTTCCATGAAATTTGAAGCCGTGTCTTTTCCTCGTGGCGCTGCGGCCGCCCTCACAGACTAAGAAAAATTTACAAAGGTAGGTTTCTGTGACGTTCTTGGTACACTTTCGCACTTTAACCTTCACGTCGCCTCCCTCAGTCATATCGGAGACAACCTAGAGAGAGAGAGAGAGAGAGAGAGAGAGAGAGAGAGAGAGAGAGAGGAGAGAGAGAGAGAGAGAGAGAGAGAGAGAGAGAGAGCACCAATACTGTACTCGTTAAACTTCTGTCAGTTGCTAAAAGGAGCATGTGCCACATCAAGTACATCAACATTTTTGTTACGTTTTATGTTTTTATTGTATTCACATGCGAGGATTTCACACTGTTTGTAAAACTATAGTTCTGGTATTATAAGACATCGCATGCTCATTTCTTGCCACGATTCGCCTCTGCACATCACGTGATTATAAATAAGGTGTAACGCTGGTGCACTATAAGTCAAATTACAGGACACTAGCTGAAATAAAAAGATAAAGTCACAGGTTACAGGTTCGACGACTATTGCCCTAGGAATCAGACTGTGAACTGGTACCCGGTCACATGACCATGCACAGGATGTCGTCTGCAACAATGAAATGGTAGCGGGCCGGGTGGTAAGAGCGTATTGATCGTTGAACGCTCAGCTAAAGAAAAGGGCGAGATTTTACATTCAGTCTTGAAGAGTTCACCGATAAAAATGATTCCAGTAATAAAATTGTTTTTGCCTATTTCTTACAAAGAAACTGGCACTGGCACTTGTTTGCTGATTTTTCAAACCGTATTGTCCCGGTGAGTGAATTAAAGTGCGTCAAAAACAATTACAGCATGAGTAAGTGGTGTGTTATAAAAACACCTGTTGCTCAGTGTTTCTTCTAGTTATAGCGCCCATTTTATTACCCCTCGTAGCCATGCATTGCCAGAAGTACGTTGGCACTACCCTCAGCCGACGATATCGGGAAATTATTGGGAAAGTGAAATATATTTCTGGTAACTCAGCCCTCGGAGAAACATTCGCTGTCATTCTAATGACCGGTTTATACGTGTTCACTAAATCAACGTCACATTTCTTCGTTTGTGCGTGGTAAAATTATCGTCACACAGATATATACCTTTCTTTATGAGAGTAGAACCTGTACTGAGTCTTTCGGCATAAACTTTTCACAAATCCAACAGAAGCATGGTTAACATTTGGTAACTGTGTAGTGTAGTGTAGGAAGGATTAAAGGGAGGCGATCGTCGGAACTGCGCATGTGCAACTTTCTTGTTTACAAACAATGTATTTCATGCATGATATTTAGATGTATCACTTCAACATAGCTGCAACATTTAAATTTTACGACATTCATTGTCAACAAACGTGTTTCGACTTTCATCAGTCGCCAACGTACATGTAGATACAGTGTTTACGTCGGTCGCTTGGGTCCCTGGCAACCTTTGAGCGGAGTTCCAACGACCGCCTCCCTTTGAATCAAACTCACTACGTTCAGATTTTACTGTTTCTATGAGCCTTTCCTGACCTTTTTCTTCTCATCTTGGGTACTTTATTTAATCACAGCAGCCTGACAAAGCTGTGTCTTACTTGCCTAGAAGATTTCGGTAATCCGACTCGACTTTTAAACATCGCGTGCGATACTAGCAGCTCGGTTCGATATGTCAACTTGTTGGGACCCCTTGTCTTGTGAATAAGAAGATCATTCTAAAATCCCCAGATTTTGTCCATGCCAGTTACTGCATACAATCGGCTAAGAAATGTTTTATTCATATGTAATCAAGATTGTGTGAGAGGATTGGCGAGGAGAGACAAAAACCCATCCTCGTTTCGTTTTTTCTTACTTGACATATCAGAGAGAGGTTCAGTTAAAAGGGGGGGTCGTCGGAACTCTGGTCAAAGGTTACCAGGGACCCCTACGACCGATGTAAATACTGTATCTAGGGTATGTTGGCGATTGATGAAAGTTGAAACATGCTTGTTAACAATAAATATCGTAAACTTTATAAGTTGCAGCTATGTTGAAGTGATGCATATAGATATCATGCATGAAATACATTGTTTGTAAACAAGAACATCACACACGCGCAGTTCCGACGACCACCCCCCTTTAACAACGATGTGTTCCGGAACATACTCCGTATCACCCTCTTCGTTCTATTCCACTGAAACATCTAACGTCTATTTTTTCAATATTTGAGGCGTATAGAGATGTAAAGAGGGGCATCATTCACCTATATACTATCGTCTTGAGTCGTCAGTTAATTGCTGTTCATTTTTCTTCCATGGCTAACGGCACCGTCCGTGAAATCAAATCCACTAAACTAACTCTGCGCAGCGGTGCGTTATATTGTGTGTTTTTGGCATATTTATGTTACCAAGAAACGATAAAAT
The DNA here is from genome assembly GCF_041260155.1 of Ptychodera flava. NCBI lineage: Eukaryota > Metazoa > Hemichordata > Enteropneusta > Ptychoderidae > Ptychodera > Ptychodera flava. The sequence continues at coordinate 21,012,460 of NC_091944.1, read as the reverse complement.
CGCAATAATTTTAAAGTGGACACGACAGAATAATTGAAGAGATTCGAAGCGCGGCTAATACTGTAGAACAGTATGGCTATGGCTTTGCACTGTAAGGATTTCTTTTTATGTATGTAATTTCAAGGAAGTTATACACGGTAGACAAGAACTCCTTGATTTATAACTGGGTTGTCATGGTTAGATGAATCCAATACCCATGAGCGTCAACTTTGAACAAAGTAAACTTCTAGAACACCTGCGGAAGTCTGGTACATTGCTTATAAATCGCGTCTATCATGAATTAGTTTGCACACCAAGGACTTCTCGATATGTGTGTAATTTCAAGAAAGTTACACGCAGGAGACAGGAGGAAGTCGTTGATTTGTGGTTTGTATGTTACACTTAGATGGGCCGAATACGCATGGGCGACAACTCTGAAATTTCTCGGAGGCGTACTAATTTCTTATCATGATTCGTCTGTGAGTTGCCTTCAAATCATAGTGGGCGTGCATGTATTGTACCGTGTGTGTCAAGAAGAATAGATACCTTCGATCGTATGAACAATTTCAACACGGATTATTTTTTGAGTTTTAATACTAGACAACGGAAAGCGAGGAATCGTTATCAGTGTATATTAATGTTTCATTATATTTCGTGGACGGCTGCCTGGGGATTTTGTGTCGTTTATTTTGTAGAAATGCGGCGTTTCTACGTTTGATTGAACTCGATTTCCATTCCCGACTTATCGATTTGATTGTATTCTAAAAACATGCCGTCCACTTTTAATATAGAGGCTACATACATAATTCACGCACAGTTTTCCACTGACTTTCGCGTGATGCATCGACAGTCGCTGGCAGCCTACCGCAACATGCGTCATGACCGGAATGCCGGTGTATGATAAAAGAACGCAAGACTGGGAGTTCAGCCAGATGTCAGAATACTCGCAATATGTCACACAGACGACCCAATCACGCGGCAAAACGGACCAGACAACAGACTACCTTAATCTGACAGCAGACAGAAACCGGTTTCACCTATACCAGGAAACATGCTCTTTCGATAAAATATTTGTGTTCTAAAATGCCAATACCTGAATAGCCTCCAGTCAGATTTACCAAATTGAAGTACCTGGACGTTATATCAACAAGCTCCACGTATTTATCATATGGATGCATAAATCAGACACAAATACCCGCAGCATATGCATATATAGCTCCCAAACTATAATTTGCGATTCGCAAAATGCACTCCATTTTAATCTATTTTTTATGATCTTATTGCATTCGCTTCTGGGCCATGATGCATATCGAAAAAATCATTAGTTCATGAAGAAATTGTATCATTACAAAACAAGTTTTGGTCTAGTCACGCACATGTGCAGTGCACCTGGGAAAAAGTTCATCCGATCAGTAGCGTCTTTTCATTATTTTTCCATATCTTGGTTGCATGCATGGACATGCAATCTTGTTCCTCTCCTTAAAAGTATTCCAAACACACCTCAAAAAGCCAGTACTCCCTGGCATGCAAAGACAGTCAGCTTGGCAGGCGTACACATGTGTATAGATATTAATCACAGTTGAGCTGGAGCCAAGCGCAACAATATGTTTATGTAACACGATTGGAACTGATTTGAGATAATTAGATCGTCATATTTTTCAAATTTCTCAAAAGAGTTAGGTGCCATAAGTACTCATAAAAACAAGTGTGTAACTTAAAAGAAAAGCAGATGAGCTTACATTTGCAGGTTAAAAGGACCTTAATTCACCATCCAATTACCCGAAATTAGTTCCAATCATGTTATGTTTAATTTGATATTTGCTCACAAAAAGCACTTTTCTTGCTTTAAAACGCTGTGTAATTGTGATTACGTTGTCACAAATGAGTGCACAAATGCGTGTGAAACAAAATTGTGTCACACAAAAATTTATGCTATATCCATGTCAAGAAATTAGTGTTTTCTCATTTTTCATTTTCAGCTTCGTCACATGTTGTAATAATAAAGAGATGAGGTTACAATAGCTTGACATGGCTATGAAGCAGTTATTTTCAGAGGCCATCAATCATTAAATTGATGCATATATACTCCATATTCTTATTGATGTCGCATTTCATAGCAGTATTCTTATTGCGGTTTTGATGCATCGCAAACGACTTGAGGCTGCAGAGCCCCCCCCCCCCCCCCCCCCCCCACGAGAATTGCGTTTGGAATGCGCCACTTTTCACGATCGACGCTACTTATATGAGAAGGTAAACTGTTTCGTTTAATAGTCGCGCCAGCGGCTTACTGACTACGCATGCGCATATTTATAATATACTATGCGAGTAACCGGAAGTGTACCCTTCTTCCACCGGCGCCGCCATGTTTTTTTTTGAGTACTCGTAAATAACAAATACGAAACAAATTACTACTATATAACATGCCATTTATAAAATATACCTCTTTTATTAGCCAGTAAATGTTATTATGCACCTTGTCGCCGATACAAAATATCGTTTATGTGGATAAAGGAGAAAACTGTCGTGCAAATGAACGGGGGCATGCGCAAAGAATGCTGGGATTTAATTTTAGAAAAGCGCCCCCTGTGTCAATAATTAGATTCAAAATTGCCAGTTTTTAGACGGAACGCTGTAGTTTTCAGCCGAGGGACGTGTTTTCAGCTTGCAAGTGGAAGGATGGCAGTGCGGTTACCATTGCAATGATAATGATTGCATAAGACGTCCCTTGTTTAACGCAATAGGCTGTTATCATTGTAAAATTGCCAATTTTTGTCCAAAATTTTTACACCTTACAGAAAATCCATAAGCTTACTTGCTCTGCTGCAGGGTTTGACGTCGTGTACTTACGTGAACTACTTTCATCAGAGGGAAACTGGGCATAGTTGTCATATAAAGTTTATGAAGTAACAATTAATTACATTTTATCATGAATCAATACAAATAACATTGCCAATCTTAACCCCTGGCGCGACACTAAGGGCTGAGCCCTATATAATATCAAAATATCAAGAATTGTTAGTTGTGAAAAGTTCATTTCATTACGTTGCTTTAAACACACGTACCACAGAGACAGATTTTGGGACCAGAATGATAGAACACTTTCTTTTTCTACAATTTGTGGGGACGAAGAGAAAGTCTTCAATTTATTATGTTCGTTCAAGGGATACAGTCGTCGGGACTGCGCTCGAAGGTTATATGGGACCCATACGGCCAATGTAAACACTGTCTCAATTAAGGTACGATGTTGTAATACGATGAAATAAGTCTTTTATTACTCATTGATACCATCTGGATGTTGGTAATTGCCATTAAGTGCTGTGCAGGGTGAGCGAATCCATCAAACATGTGCAAACGTTGGGTTTTGATCAAATGTCTAGGTCATCGAGTCTGATGGTTTGCGTTTATTTTTAATCGTATCGTCGGTCTACCCTGGCTGGTCGTTGATCTTTCAACCCCGAATTTGCTTAACTCTGCAAAATAACTGGTTCAACAGTGATTCATTTTGTACAGGAATATTGAAGTTCAATTAAGGTAGTATGCGCCTCGAAAGTGAAAGACTTAAATTTTTGCCCAAAATTTACTCAAAGATTCTTTCAACAATTCTCTTTCAAAAAGAAGAAATAAAATCGGGGGTCACTGTACAAATTTTGGTACTACAAAAACAAATTACCTAAGATTTACCAATATTTTCAATATTTTAAATTCAAAAAGGCCGCTATCCTTGTGTTAACTCTATGGAAATAAAAATTTCGAATTTAAAAAAACTAAGACGGTAAATTTTTTCTTACACTAAGAGCTTTAAAATAAACCCCAACAAGTGGTTGATCAGAAAAGAATTGTAAAAGTTTGAGAGTCCGAATATCTGTCCCCGAGGCGCATTCTACCGTAAGGCATTTAAAATAGAAAAGAGGAATAGTCTCTTTCACATCGTGCACCGTTGCATGCATTATATAGTCTATAAAAGCGTCTATAAAGCTAAGGAAGACAAGTCGTGTGTGTGATATTATAACGGTGCATACCTCATGTCCAAGATACACTTTGACATTCGAATACTGTTCCAAGTTGTCCCTCAGGGTTTTTTCCAGGCATGGTTGATTGAAGAACGCTATTCGCTGATGACCGTATAGGCTGTGTCTCTCAGGCTTGACGGACAGCAAAGTCACGCCGTTCGGTGGCACGCCGGTCCTCACTCCGATGCAAGGTTTCACGACGTGGGAGTCTAGCCAATCGTCAAGTCCCATCTGTGGAGAACCGAGGAGAAGTAATTATTTATAACCGTGGCGTCAAGATTTGGGTTATTTTGCGAATTCGTCAAACGAGATTAGGAAATACACAGTATAGTTTTATTAGCTTTTATTAGCCTAACACGAGGCACCACGTGCAATGTGTAGAACGTGCCTCGGGGACAGATATTCCGACTCTCAAACTTTTGCAATTCTTTTCTGATCTACCACTTGTGGGGGTTCATTTTAAAGTTCTTGGTGAAAGAAAACTTTTCACCGCCTTAGTTTTTCGAAATTCGAAAATTGTTTTTCATCAAAGAGTTAGCACAGGGATGGCGGCTATTTGGAATTTTAAACATCGGTAAATCTTGCGGGTTATTTCTCTTTCCCGTACCAAAATTTGTACGGTGACCCCTATTTTTATTCTTGATTTTGATAGAGAATGGTTGAAAGATTCCTTTAGGCAATTCGAGCAAAAGTTTAAGTCTTTCACTTTCGAGGCGCATACTATACCTTAATGTCAACAAAGATGCAAGTGCCAACAATAAACATACTGTTCATACAGTACATTCGGGCTGTGTCGCCATGATGAGAACAAGAAACTTTATGTTACAGACAGAACAAAAATGCTGGAATATAAATTTAAAGAAACACCTAACGGGGGTTTAAATTGTAACATTCAATAAATGTACCCATAAAGACATTCATTTCAGTGAACCAGATATATTCTTAAAGGGAAGGGGTCGACGGAACTGCGCCTGTGCGACTTTCTTGTTTACAGACAATATGTTTCATGCAAGATGTCTAGATTCATAACGTCGACAGAGCTGCAATCCTTAAATTTTACGATGTACATTATGAGAAAATGTTTTTCATTAATTGCCAACATTCTTTAATGTCGAGAGAGCGCACCGAAATGCGAAATCTAAAACGTTTAATTGAGTATGTTTTATGACAAAGCTCATTCGGCAATTTGTGAAATAAATCGTCTTCTTGTTGATCTTTGATACTGTGTTTTCCATTGGTCAAATGGGTCGCATACGCGCTTTGAGCGCAGTTCCGACGACCTCTCCCTTTAAACGTCCTGTTATTTCTGTTGTCATACGGGCAGAAATGACCGGCTTTAGACCATACGATCACAGACAAAGAAAAAAATTTCGGGGGAGATTGAGGTTTTATTAAGAGATTATCAGCCTTTAACGTTATAACCATAGAGTTAACAGTTCTCACAATGGGGGTCCTCGCCTGTGCATATGCTAGGAAGAAATGTAAATACTAAGGTCTGCTGACTAAATGCGAAAACAGATGATATTCTGTATTCTACTTTTCAATGGATGTTGGAAGTAGAGTCTTCTACAACATATCATCCAGTAAATGTCTCATGCATCTGGAAATCCCACATGGAAAGAAGCAGGTCACAATGGACACAGCATCCAAAGTATAGAAAGCTAGCTACGCCATCAGATGCAGAAATACAAAGGCATTCTAACGTAACTCTCAAGCAAACTCCAGCGATATGCTTCATAGGAAGTGGGTGGTTTAGCGCTAAAATATTAACCCATGAAAGCTTGGTCCTAAAGCCAGAGGTGTTTAGGTAATACTTTAGACTTGAAGATGTTGTGCTACTTGGAGAAATTTCGACGCAAAGTAATATTCACAGATCAGTGCACATCAGACGTTCTCATCTCAAAAAGGGCAGTCGAAGGCTCGGAAGATGACAACGCTGGTCATCTACCAATGAATAGTTCCTAAAGAGACTGATGTACAAGTCAGGCTATCCTGATTGTTTCGCTATTTTTAATTTGGGCATTCTTTAATGTCGAGAGAGCGCACCGAAATGCGAAATTTAAAACGTTTAAGTGAGTATGTTTTATGACAAAGCTTCTTCGGCAATTCGTGAAACAAATCGTCTCCTTGTTGATCTTTGACCCCAATTCAAAAAATCGCCCTCGGAAACAGAACATATGCGTTCATTCTGTGCTCATTGGCAGTGATGTAGTAGAGCAGGCTTGACACTCACAAAGAGTCACATTAAGTAATGATTCGCGCAGTATCATTAAAGCAACTTTCATATTTCATGATATAGATCACGCTCGTGGACTAAATGCATGTGCGCGCAGAGAGTTTGAGCTCTTCTCGCACATTTTATTTTGTACGGATTTGAAAATGTGTGATTAACTTTTATTAATCTTACAAAGTTGCTCTAGGGCAAGAGTTCGGCATTTATGCAAGCCTAATCTTATTTTGTTAATTGGCCATAGTGACAATGTAATGTTACTATATAATCTTTTTACCTCCATGGCAAGACCATTTCTAAGACCCTATATATGTTATAGTAGGAAAAGTCTAATTTCGTTTACCGACTTAGTTGACGCTCATTATTACACATATTTCACGAATGAAAATTTAATGATCGCTTTATTCCAGGGAGAGTTTCCATCTTTGCACGAAAAAGAAATTCGATGTTCGTTCACCAAGGTTATATTGAAGACAGCTTGTGGAACAAAGCATGTAGGGTGATTAACAATCTATGTGTACGTGAGATGTGTCAGCCGCACTTGACTTCACGGTACGACAATGCGCAATTAGATGGTTTAGATGAAATAACCCGGAGGCGGACTTGGCTTGTTCAGCACTGAGATAATAATGTTCTCCGTACAAGAAAATAACCCTCGTGATAAAAAATAGCACTTATCGCAACAAGGCGGCCACTATATGCTTAATTCAGCCTCAAGAAAATGAGCGAATCTTCGTATTGTTGGGGACTCTGAGCGCCAAGTGATTGTAAAGAATATTCCGGTAATTATTGCTGCACACTATTGAAGTAACAAATCTCGATAATGTCAATATATTGTCTGTTTGACGTAGAAAGGGACGTGACAAGTGAGTCGTTAAGGAGATACTTAACCTAGAGATTTTACTTGCCCCGAAAATGGCATTTTGAAAGATAGTGATAGATCGTCGACTGATTGATATTCGATGGAGTCAAAGCATTAACTTTGTACAGTCCATGAAAGCCGACGGCTCGAGTTCTGATTACCACTGTGTTCCACATGGAAACTTTAGTAAACTTAGGGATTACAGTGAAATAATGGCTAACCCAGGGTCTTTCACAACGACTGCTTATCTAGTTGAAGATCCCTTAATTTGTAATCCCTGTAACATTTACTTGAAAAAATCTTATCAGCCGCAGCTCATTGGGAGATACGAAAGCATTAAATCATTCTATCTGCGTTTGTACTTTTCTCAAGACGAATTACCATGGCGGTAAATTGACGGCAATGCGTATCTTAAGTAATGAGCGGCGCGTATGGATACAAGAACGCGACCGTCCGCCGCTGTACGCCGTGACTGTTCACTCATTGTTTCAGCTACTCATCAAATTCAGCGATATGACATACAAAAGAAAGGTGTTCCTGTTTAATTTCAGTAAACCTGAGACGATTATAATGCTTGTGATAGTCGTTTGAGAGTAAACATTTCCATCACCCGAGATCTTTTTCGCGTTTATCAATTAGATCTGGCCCTCTCGACACAATGATCTGTCACCCAGAGTTCACAGCAGGCGATGCGGCCTGATAGATCGCCACTCTTCGATTAAATCTTAGCGTTAGATTTGCAGTACATCAGTTCGTCGAATGAGACAACACTCGACATACCTACTGCCTCCACAGGCGTACGGAACGTTTCCTAGATCGTCGTCGGATGGGAAGTGACTGACACTGTACTGTGAGGCCGAAGGACGAACCTCGGTACTGTATTCTTATACAGTACCGAGGTTCGTCCTTCGGCCTCACAGTACAGTGTCAGTCACTTCCCATCCGACGACGATTAGGAAACATTCCGTACGCCTGTGCTGCCTCCGGCTGAGAATAAATGACAGTATAACGAACGCTGAAAGTACAGAATAGCCGATTATAGTGTTACGCGATCTGAATACTGAAAGAGGATAACCTCGTTTTCTGTTTGAAAGCAAACATCGTTCTGTATTCAGGAAGGTGTACCTTTAACTAACCAGCTTTGCAGTCATGTTTACCCGCTGGCACCGCCAGAGGAGAGTATTCCCTAAGTCTTGTTTGTCGTAATCAAATTTTGATTGAGTACAAATATAGCTCTCGGTTTACCGGTACATGCAATCAGGTATATCTTGACCTCGGACTCTCCAAGATAATTAGCAAAGGCGGACAGTACGTCGTGCCGCTATATGCATTGTAAATGTCATCTGTTGTTATCGTGTCGGCTGACATTTTGAAATACATACTCACCATCCCGAAAACAATCATGGCTTCCGCGTCAATGGCGATGGCCCTGCAAGGAATATGCACATAATTAACGTTAAAAATGATCCTAGATGAAAACAAAACATACATTTTCAGGGTTACCTAGTTCATGTAAAAGTGCTTTCTCGGAACAAAGAAGTATCAACGAGTCTTTAATTCATGGGGTAGCAAATGCAAGCACGAGGTTTGATCCCCCGTCCCTAAAATCATTATCACGGTATAAAGAGAAAATCAGCCAACTCGGATCACTAAGCGGGGTTAGAGGCATTCAAATGACAAGATGGCGTAGTGCAAACAGGATGGAGAAATACTTTGAAGGTATATATATAAGGTGATGTATCTACATGCCATTGGGGACAGTTGAACGCTGGAAAAGAAAGAGAAGCAGAGATGCTGGGTGGAAGGAGAGAGATGCCGTGCAGATAGTTGGGTAAATCACCCCAGAGATATAATTTGTGTTGCAAACATTTCTTTCCAGAACAGTGAAGGATCTTCGTCAGACAATGTCAATGTAAATGGCAAAATGATATATGCTGCATGTCTTGTGACGGCAGAGAAGGAATTTCCACACACTTACACGTACTGAACACCGTGAATAAAGTCACCGGTGTTTGGTATTATTGTAGAATATAGTGTATAAGTAATGGTAGTGAATACCCTGTCATCAAAACTCAACATTACATGAGTGGGTGTCAGTAGTAGGAGAAGTGGTCTTTCTACTTATACAGTGTATATTTAATGTAAGGACGCTGTCTCAATGCGATATCGTAACATAAGGGAGCGTTCAGTTATTACGGCCGGGGGTGGGCCGGCAAATCCGGGGGGGGGGGGTCACCTTAAATTTGAAAACTGCAAGGGGGGGGTCATGTATTTTTCAAACAGCTCAGAGGGGGGTTACTTAATTTTCACAAGTATCCGTCCCGTCAAAAAGCAGTTTCAGTGTTCAAAATATTCTGCGAGATAAAAATGATTCGTTCATGATTTCATTCTCTGAAGTAATTCTCTGTAAATCTGAACAAAAGTATAATTATCTGTCACATGAACATCTTGACTTGACAACTCTGAGTCTTGTCTTATTGTAAATCAAGCTCACTGCACTGAGGGCAATGAACAATTCCTATTACTTACATATTAGAGATATAGCAAGTTTTGTCAGGGAAATTATTTAACAGTTACCTGTACTGAGACTACTAGTACCATGAAAAGTTAAATAATACTTTTAGGTGAAATTCCAATATCATAATTGTTGTCCACATCTGAACTTTTAAATACGCTATTTGAATCAAGTACATTTGTATCAATTACCAAACACCTATAAAAGCACAATTAATTTAGTTTAGCATTGTAAAAAAAATTATTCTTAGTTTTCTCATTGACTACAGTGTATATATAGTGAATCAGCATTTCGGTGAAATTCCAAAATCTAATTTCTTGCACACATATCAACCTTTAACCGTCCGAGGCTATTTAAGTACTTTAAAATGAATTATCAAATGTCTATAAATACACAGATTTTGATAGTTTTGTATTGGAAAAAAATTATTCATATTTTCCTCATAGACTCCCATGTACAGTGAATCTACATTTTGGTATAATTCCAAAATCCAATTTCTGGCGAACACATCCATTTGTTACCACCCACATCTAATCAAGTACATTGATATCAATAATCAAGAGTACATAAATACATGGGTTTACCTATTTTTGTATTGGAAAAAAATTATTCATACTTTCCTCATAGACTCCCATGTATAGTGGATGAACATTTTCAGTGAAATTCCATAATCAGATTTCTTGTACACATAATATGCACCTTTAACCATCATATTCTAATCAAGTACATTATGTTAATAATTGAACGTCTGTATATGCACAAGTGTACCAAGTTTTTCATTGGAAAAAAATTATTCACAATTTTATCATTGACTCCCATGTATAGTGGATGAACATTTTTGGTGAAATTCTAAGGTCAAACTTTTTGTCCACATGCCAGTTGTAACAGCCCTATTTCATTTAAGTACATTTATGTAAATTATCAAATATCTATAAATGCATAGATATAGTTTTGCATTGAGAAAGTATTACATAGATTCTTCATAGATGTATGAGAAAATATATGTATACCATGTATAGTGAATCAACATTATCAACAGCTGATTTTTAATTAAATCCAAATATCAAAATATGTACACACACGCTTGCGCAAAAATATTGCGATCCACCAGTAATTTCTGTCCAACCCCTTTGAGGGGTAATTTCAAAATTATAGCGAGTCAGAATGGGAAATCTGAGCATTAACACCTTTTGAGTTTGTAAGGAAGGTCATTTGAAAAAATCTAAGCTCTTTTTTGGGGGGATTCTATCGCTTCATACTCTTGAGATGTTTGTGTGTGCAGCTAATTTACTCTTGCAATGTTGGGGGGGGGGGGTCATGAAATTTTTGTCATCTTGAAAGGGTGGTCATCAATTTTTTGGTACAATGGGTAGGGGGGTTCACTTATTTTGACTGATGCGCTGGAAGACTTTGCCGGCCCACCCCCGGCCATAATAACTGAACGCTCCCTAAACCAGAGTGCAGCGAAGAGAATAAAACTGTATGTATTGCGTGAAACGATGGCCATCACTCGACCAAAAATACTCCCAGCTTAGCGAAAAGACACTCGCAATGAAATGGCGCGTTTTTAATCTATTCATTAAATGTCAAATGAGTAAGTCGCTCAGATACGCACGTGGACACAGTCGGTGAATGACACGTTGAAAATGCCTTATCGCTATAGAATAAGTTGTTCGGTTAACGTTAGTGTGACAAGGGGGTATCAGTGATCTGCTGGTAGCAGCAAGCCTGGGCGACGTGAGTGCATTTCAAGCGTTGCGTATTCCACTATGCGCCTCGAAAGTGAAAGTCACAAACGTCTGCCCAAGCTTGTCCTCGATGTAACTTTCAACCATTCTTTCACCAATTCAAGAATAGAAATCGGGGGTCACCGCGCAAAGTATGGTACTAGAGAAACAAACCGCCTAATATTTACCGTTTTTTGAAATTTGGAATGGCCGCCATCCCAGTGTCAACTCTATGGAGAAAAACCACATTTTCCATTTTTGAAAAACTACAGCGGCGAAAATGTTTCTCACTACAAGAACTTTAAAATGAGCCCCAAAAGGCGGTAGACCAGAAAAGTATTGAAAAAATTTGAGAGTCCGAATATCTGTCCCCGAGGTGGATCTATACCCTATATCGATTTACTTTTTGAGCCCTGTAAGAATTACAAATTAAAAGATTATGTGACAAGAAGCTGATGAAGAAAATATTTCGACTATCTTCTCATTCACAACCATGTTACGCAACAATTTGGATATCTAAGATTTATGCACATTCCCTTCACGTAATCACGCATGCGTATCAATTACTTTTTAATATTTTATGACGCAAATCGTGAAACTATGAAAGTTTTATCAAGATCCCATCACAACCGTTATAGCTCTCAAGTCCCACAGACACTACAAATAATTCGCATCGCAAACAAAGGTCTTCCGAAGGGACATGAGTACGAGGCTTGTCGACCTCATTCGGAGTACATTTCTTACGCACTCAAGCTTTCAAAATAATAACAGACGACCGTAACATTGGTTTCACTCTCTGATACATTTTATTAAGATCGATAGGACTCTCTTTCGACAACTTCCATCTGATATGACTGGTAGATGCAGTTCCCTTGTACCTGTCGCTTGCCGGGCAAAACGTACGGCTTTGCGCCCTCCGTGTGAGGTGATGCGTCCTCAATGTCACACCTGGCGAATCTCTGAGTATCCTTCCGCCGCACTGTTCGCTTTGAGTAAGGTAGTCTAGCTTTTTAACTCGGTGCGAGAAACGTTTGAAAATGCACGGTGGCTTTAATATATGTTACCACCTGGAAGGTAACCCAAATTAGCATCTGGAAAATGCAGATTTTACAAGATGGGGTATAGTTGTATACACAATCGGTGTTGACGCTTATACATTTACCATCACAAATTTCGCGCAGATGGAATGCAAACCTTGCGTTTTTAATGGATAAACTGAACCTGTCGAAACAACACAGTGTATACCGGTGGAATAGTTAAATTGAATGCCGACTGAGAAGATATCATGTAAATCAAGCGATGACGTCATCATTGTCAATAGTTGATATCCAACGCCAAGCCCAGCAGCAACAACCCATATTTCAAGTTCGGCCAAACATTCACTCCGGGACATTATTCAATAAAACAAAGCAGAGACGTGACATGAATATCAAAATATGCGTTTTGAAATAAAATGTGGATCTCAATACATATCACTGGGTTAATATCCATTGTTAATTCTCCATTCCCAAGTCCCGGGTAATCGCGTTTCTCTTCCGTTGCAATTAAAAATGACTTATTATCGCGAGCTACTGCTGCAGCGAGGTTTATGCGAATACTGACAGAAAAGATTAGACTAATTTATGAGTAAGACAAGATGTTCTTCTGTCTTCCTCTACTAAATGGTTCACAGTGGGAGGGACTTTGACAATTTAAGGTAGGTAGAATGCACTTCAGGGACATATTTTCGGGCATCATCTTACAAGTGGTATAGCCAGAAACTGATGACATCAAATCGCCGTACACAACACACAGTGCCATAATTACAAGGCGTCTGTGTTTTGTGTACCGCGATTTGACGTCATCAGTTTGTGGCTATACCACTTGTAAAATTTGCCTATTTTCGAACTTCCAAACCTTTACAAAACTAGTATTATTTTCGGTCTGTCATCTGTAGGTTACCATTTTGAAGCTCGGCTTATCTTTGTGTAAAATTGAAAATTTAATTTTTCCCCGTGGAGTTCACAGAGGGGTGTCGGCCATTTTGAATTTCAAGTTTAGGGAAGTATTTGGTAATTTGTTTCTCTTGTACCAAATTTTACACGGGGACTCCCGATTTTTATTAGACGGTGTAGTGAGTAAAAGTTAGCCTTTTAATAAGAGGCACGTACTACGTTAATTTTAATTTTGATCCTAATGAACACATTCATCAACGTGCACTGCGCGATCAATTTGATTTCCGATTTACTCTTACGATGAAAGTTCAGATCACATCCCCCATCTATCAAGATATTTAGGCAGAGTACGGCTAAAGAGCACCATTCAATATTCGGAATCCAAACATCGCTCTGTTAATGCAAACTCTTTCCTAGTCTAATTTCGGAACGTGTGGAATGGAAATGAAAATTTTAATTACTCCCATGATGCAGGTAACACAGAGAATTGCAACCATCTTGAATTTCAAGTACCAGTAAATACCGAGGCAATTTGCTTCAGTCTGTAATTTAAAATGTTGAACAGTGCTTCTTAATTTCCATTCTAATTCTGCTTTCTATTCTTGGTCATGAAAGATAATATTTGAAGGTTTCCTTTAGCACTAACGCGTGCAATGGCTTACAACTCTTCAAGAAACGAAGCGCGGAATATTTATTCATAGGTGTGTATTACAGATCGGAGTGTGATAAAACTATCTTGCATAATAAAGCGCCTTCACTGCTCACATAAGCTGCGTAAGATTTCTGGCCACCTGAACAAGTTTGGAGGCAAATATGCAGACGACATTGTGTATCTCATCTCAAGGATTGACGTCACTTGATGTATGGGATCCCTGAACGTTAACAATAACTTTAATGTGAATGAAGAACCGTATTTTGCAATTTAATCTAAATCGAAGCTACACTTGCGTGTTTAACATTCCATGAAGAAGATTTCTAGCCGATCAAAAGCGATAAGTGTTGTCGTGCGCATATATCGCAGACTTTGAGAAACTGGAAAAGGAACACGCCATTAACCGTTTTTCTTTCTGTATGGGTCACTGAACTGATATTTATACGGTGTAGTGTTCTCAATCACCCACAGCTGATCAACGTCACTGGTATGATGTCAGTGGGTCTCTATACTGTCACATAACTTGACAGTAGAGGGTCTGGTGTCTCCTTGAGCAAGAATGCTCATCTATCTGTCAGAACGGATGTGGCACATTAACAATGGATCAGGACTGAGCCGAGCAATTGCGTCATTTACTTGTACTTCTAAAGCTCTCGGCGGCTCAGTATGTTGTGTTGTGCGCGGCGTTTATGGATCGCCGACTGCTTGTCAATAATCCTTTTTTAGCTAAGTTGAATTTTACTTAATATCCCTTTCGTGTCCAAGACATCTCCAAAAGTTGAGGAAGCCTGTGCAAAGTAGCTATTAAGTTCATATATGTTGTTTTATATTGAAAAGGTAACCTGACATACCAAATGGATCTTGTGAAAGATCTCAGACTGCAACCTTTTCGAAAATAGACGATTTTTACACAAACATGTTAATAATTTTGTCGCGTTCGATACTAAAAACATGAGGAAAACGCATTCAAACAAAAATTGACAATGCAAGACAATAAATACGTTATAAAATTTCAGAATGATCGATTGCGCCGTAAAAATTTCGTAAGCGTGATATCCAATCGCTGTTCATGTTTGATATCTTTGTGAGAAAAAAACTTAATGCAACTTATTTCAGGAGTTTATCGTGTTTTGCTGAAGTTCAAATCATATTTTCGTGTCGGATTTCAGTATCTCCAACCTTTCGTGTACGGAAATGGTTCAGAGGTCAAACACTGTTTCGTTTATCATCCAATGTCGCTAAGAGATTAATAGACCAAAACTGTCGGGTATACATCTATTATTATCAATAAATTCTATCTATAAGTTACAAGCAAAAATATATTTACAGGACGTGTTCAATTTAAATCGTCTATTAACCGGTTTTTGAAATCGTAAAATATCAACGTAAAACATTCGACCTCGGGTATCGAGAAATGTTTCGGAAAGAAAAATCTGACCCGACAGATGGTGTATGCACTATTGTATTCCTCGGCAATCAGCGTGACCTCTTAGAGTGAGATTTCATTGTAGACCATGTGGATTATTCGCTGTCACAGGCAGCTGTCAGAAACCATACCGCATGCATGTTGTGATGTGTGGTTGAACGCCGTCGGGTGGCAATTCTGATTAAGATTTCAGCCTTCAGGTTGGCTTGTTCGCAGCGCTAAACGCCGTCGTAACTGACTGTAGTGACAAGCAATTAACCGCAAAATTTATTCAATTTCTGCGTACATGGAAACTCAAAACAAACAATCACACAGATTAATTAGTCCATTTCTTAGCATCTACTAGGTGCATACACAGTTATCAATTGAAAGAATCACACATCGGTCTACAAACAAGGCCAAACTTAGGCAAGGAAAAATAAAAATTTTGTTTCTCATCCTCGACATATTGCAAAAATGATGCTGAGTTTTCAAGTTGACAGCTTAATATAACAGTGACATTGGTGAACCGTTCTGAACGAATGTTAGTGTCAGTTATTTTGTTTACAGCTCTGTTTTATACAGCACTGTGTTATGCACTATCGTCGCGTATTTGCCTTTATTTTTTTTTTATTTTCTCATGAGCAGAAAAAAAAGATTGACGCGGCGGGTCTGAATTGAGGCGCGCGAGGATGAAAAACGAATTATTTTTCTTGGCCCCAGCGGACAAAGTCATTCTTTGAAATCTTTAGATTTATATTGAACTGTAGCTATGTTGACTGTAAGTAAAGCAAAAAGATAAATATTTCTAGGAGTTTGATATATTCCCTTGTCTGACTACTAACAATAAAAGCTTGTACTTCCTTATACATTATCGTGACGATATATCATGTGATATGTCTCTTATCTCTTATTGACTCATAATTCAGCTTTTAATAGACGACATCCATCCATACAATATGCTGATTTGCAGGTAGCGATAACATCTCACTATCAATAATCTGAACCAATAATGTTACAAACACGAAATGTTGAACGTGCAAAACTATTCCCATTTGACATTTTCCTCAACTTCCCATCCTACGTTATTACCCTCCGTCTATTAGCAACTCGCTGTTCTAATGAACGTACTAAGTGTGTGGTAAAGGTTACTCATGACAGTAGAACGTATATATAACAAAATTAGTGAGTTTGGGCTGCCTGCATTAGAAAAATGCGGTATTGCTAGATTGTCGACCGACATTCAGTTTAATATCATGAGCACAGAATGGATTTGGATTTCTGAAATGAGAACAGTGGAGCTGCCAAATGAATACTGGATGCTTGATATTTGAAAATGTCAACTAAAGGCCGTTCCTTTTCTCTGCAATATTGAGACGACAAAAAGCGCAGCGTTACTGTAACTGAGATTGTGTTTTGCCAAAGCCCTAAAGAAGGGTCCATGGGCAATTGTTCAAACCGAAGAAACTTTATTCTTAAACGTAGAACGCGCCTCGGGGACAGAAATTCTGACTCTTAAATTTTACAATCTTTTCTGATCTACCACTTGTTGGGACTCATTTTAAAGCTCTTGGTGTAAGAAAAAATTTCACCGTCTTCGTTCTTCGAATATCGAAAATTTTACTTTTCTTCATAGCGTTAACACAGGGATAGCGGCTATTTTGAATTTCAAATATCGGTAAAACTTGAGTTATTTGTTTCCCTAGCAACAAAATTTGCACGGTGATTTATTCTTGACTTTTAAAGAGTATGGTTGGAAGATTTCTTGAGTAAAGTTTAAACAAAAGTTGAAGTCTTTCACTTTCTAGGCGCATACAACATAAGCCAATAAAGATGTACAAATACGTATATAACGAGCACAGCTAAGCTCAAAAGACTTCACGAAATGCGTTGGCTGTATGCCTTGCCGCCATAGATACAAGCATTATCGTGTCTTATAATATGGTTTAAATTTAATCCTGAAAACTTTTACAGTTAAAATATGATACTCCAGGGTGAATCGGTGACCGTGAAGACGAAGAGAAGCGCTTTTATCACACGAGTGATTCATATCTAACCTTGAAGACATCACCTCCTGCCATTTGAACAGCGATGTAAAAACCTCCCTGCGGTGAGCCCAAGACATTTGATCGACTTAACCATGTTTCGTAGTCGATGGATGTTGTTAACGAGAGGATTTGATATCTCTCTGTGTCGTCGCGATGACATGCCTTTGTCCCAGTGGTGTTCTTTTCAAAGATTGATATTTTCAAATTGGGTTAATTTAGGAGAGTAAGGACACTATCTCGCTGTGTGTTTTAGTATGAATTCGTACAGATGCGTTTTTGTTTTCATTGTGAATATTGCTTTGACTGATTACACATCGAAGCGGAGCACTTGGCTTGCCTGTGTATCTATAAAGTGTCATTGACAATCCTTGATGATAAAGCCTTAGGTTTTTAATGGGAGAAATAAGAGAGCATACGTCATCTTGCTCTTAGTATATGTGTTTTATTTCCGCGAAGGTGTTACGCTTCAACAGGTTTTAACGACGCAACAAACGGCCAAGTCAATTTTACTAACTCTAAAAATAATTGTATACGGAAGAAAACATGCAAAATTACCATTAAAATGTTTGGAAGTTGCTGCTGGAAATTCGAATTAGATCTTCGGGTTATATATAAGTTCGTATGAAAGCTACGAGTAAAACAGGCAAATTTAGCTACGCCACTTGTCTCTTTCTGTCTGACAAATTTTATTCGTTAAGGACAGTGATAATTATGAAATTGTTTGATTATTACAAAGAGTATAAAAAACTTAAGATTTCAGCATTTTCGGAAAACGGCATTACTATCTCACATTGTCCTACTGGCGAAATATCTGTGCTCGCAATTCTCTACACCGTGACCCAATTAAATCGGCGACATCCTGCGGTGATATTCAACTGGTGATGCACTAAAAACGCGTCAGAGCAACACTAGGGAATTAATATCTCCTGCCATAGACACGGTGTTTACATCCCTTTCTCTCCGTTGGATTACATCGCTTCATTTTGGCATTTTTGTTTTGTATTATTATATGGAGGGTTTGTCTGATTATATCTGACTAGGTAAGATTTAGGCCTAGTTACCGCTTCACTGTTAGTCATGTATTATACCGCTCTGCCTGTACTGCATAGATCACCAAATATATATATATATATATATATATATATATATATATATATAATATATATATATAATATATATATATATATATTATAGAACACTGTACTCCTCTGGGGAGACATCTTATTAAATGTATACACAAAAAATATATCTACAAACATACATACATACATACATACATACATACATACATACATACATACATACATACATACATACATACATACATACATACATACATGGAAACGTAGACAGACATACGCTGACATACAATATAGAACAGGGGTATAAGCCTTTATAAACCTCTGCCTGGGGTAGGTTAGATGACCGATTTTAAAAATTAAAACATGAATACACTGACTGGAAATTACGCAAAACATGCATTGATACGTGGTGGCAAGTTTATATAGCGGTATGGCAATGTAATCACAACTCACCGTGGGCCGAGGTTGTATATTTCAAAGTCTCGTTCAAACACTGCCACGGTCAAACCATACTGGGCCAGTAAATTGGCTGTAACAGCTCCGACAGGGCCGAGGCCGCTTATAATGACATCAAATTTCGCGATGTTGTTCATATTGAACCGTGTTTGAGCTACCCGCCACTTTTTTGAGGTGATGTAGATATCTGTATGTCCGCTGCCAGCGCGAGTTTATCTCACTGTGCACGCTTGTCTCCGTACCATCTGCAACGAACTTGTTTATCTCTTCCGCGACGCGTGCGCAGACTCACGGAACGGACGCTACACCTGCGGAGCGAACCGGTGCACCCACAGCATCACGTATGTACAGCTTGTCTTTGTACAATAAATGTATATGCATATTCCATCGAGAATATGTGGGAGATTATTCCACTCACGATGATCACTAGTCAAAATGAAAAACGCATCACAATGCATTCCACACAAATTTTACTGTAACATATATATGTGAGATAAGACTCTAGGGCAATCTATCACACAAAGCTATTCCATGATGTATTCGATGTTGATAATCTGAGCTAAGAATGGTGAATTACGACTTGGGAAGAAAATCAAATCTACGTCAAAGAAATTCTCGCTCTTTGATATATCTTGTTTCAACCAAAAAACACTCTTTTTTCATCATTTATCGTACGCCGACAACAATATGTAACATAAGGTACTAAAAAGCGGTTTATTTCGTATTACATATGAATCCCATTTGTCTTACGCATAAACGTACTTTCCAAGCCTTCGCTTTTCTTCACTCGTGTCGCATTTTGTGTTTGATAAATTGCTTCAACCTGTCTCTCCTATCCTATTCGAAAACATGTTTAAAACGAAGGTAGGCAGGTAGCTGATATTTGTTAAAATCATTTAAAATATATCCATATCTACCACTATTCCTTGGCATACATATTGTGCCTTGTTCTCGCCGTGACGGTAACCGTCTATGTAAACGTTCCTGATACATTAGATATCATCTCACCATGTTTGCGTAGATAAGATAGTGCTCACCAAGTGCTCATCGAGCCAATAACGCATGCGCAGTCCTACTCTTGCGACTTCATGTTGTAAAATCTTTTCGAGGTAACTAAAACAATTTCCTCTTCCTAAGTTTATAATATAAGAAAGCAACAAACTCTTATACGTCGTTCGATGTTTGTAAGCTTATCGTGAAAATTATAAAAATCGAGTTTCTGTAAAAGTTATTAATGAAAGGAAGTCGATACAATACAACATTCATATAATGATGGTCAGCAACCTGCAGTATCTATTCTACATGAAAAACAATTTTCTTTCCCATGCAAAATGTGAATTATTATGTTCAAAGTCAGTGAATATGCCGCGGTTGAAACCCAAACGACACCGAACACCCTTAAGGAAGTTCATCATATAATTTATTTAGGGCTATTTTAGACTATGTTAGGGTTTTAAGTTCCTTTGCCGTAAGTATTGATTCAAGACATTCTAGCTGTTTTTTGCTCCTTTTGTAACCATTCCAGCCTGACTTGTGGTAAATTACCAGAGCTACCCCTATATATAGGGGTTTAGGCCTGAGAGGGTTAAAGGTTTCTTGCTTGATTTCAAAAAAATCTGTCGAAATGCTTGGTGTTCCACTTTTCGACAGCCCCCCCCCCCCTATACTGCGTAATTTCAAATAGTTATGTTGACGACTCATTCTGATCTGGACTAGAATTCATTGGTCAACAAAAAATTGCATTTTATAAATTCCGTGTATTTTGAAATCCTGCAGGGAGAAGGAATCATTTGTTTTTATTTTCTATAAAAAAAACCCAATTAACTATTAACAAAGTTTCTATTGTACTCCATTAAGGGGAAGGTTGTCGTCAGATGCGCATGCGTGGAGTTATCTGTTTACCAACAATCAATCATTTTAACTTTACTGAACAAATTTCGTTTGACCGACTTCTGGCTTGATGAAAGAGAAGAGAGAGAGAGAGAGAGAGAGAGAGAGAGAGAGAGAGAGAGAGAGAGAGAGAGAGAGAGAGAGAAGAGAGAGAAGTGAATGTGAAATTTTGATGTTCTCTCCTTTCTTTCGTCATTCACAGAGATTCGGTGGACAGCTTTGCCTCCCCTTGGAGCATGTAGACAGTGCACAGTTAAGGCACTTGACTCAAGTTCTCGAGCTTTTGAAATACCCTTCTTGAGTTTCAGTATTTTAGTTACGACATAGCAACAAATTGACTTCAGAGTCCGGTAGTGCGCCATCATACCATTGACGCTTGACGGTATTTGTCTTATGTTTTTTTTTCCTGTTCCATCTATTTTGTAAAACGAGATCTGGCCGTATATTGATGTGATTTGGACCAAAGAAGAACCCCCAGAACTGTCATATTTAAGAATATTGACAATACCTATAAGATTCATCACGAAACATACGCCATCAGTATTGCCAACTCTGACTGTGGGAACAACTGGAGGAGATCTGAGCTTCAATTAGTGTTAAAGAAAAGTGACAAAAATCTCGCAGAATTCTCATCTCCTATTTTAGTAACTGCATGTGTCACAGTATGTTCACACAAAAATTAGGGAGCGAGGAGATAATAAAAGTGGTTTGCCTTTCATCAATCAAACGATAAAAACACTTGCCGAGTGTCTGTCTATTTTCAATAACTAGGGGTAAGGTTTCGAGGCCCACTAGAGAAGTCGGTGTTAAGCTTATTTTGTTGTGATGTCCTAGAGTATCTGGAATTGTCAAGCAGTAGCTCCATCAACATTGTTGTCAAATTGTATGAGTACTGTATACACTGCCGGTGAATTTATAACAATAAATGTAAATGATTAATACAATATATTTTCAGACTTCTACTTTGTAAACAGCTAACTCACAAGAATTTTAGAAATTCACGTGACATGAACAGTTACAGGGTTCAAAACTGAATGTATCCCCGAAAGTGTGGTGATTTTTTTGTTGTGGTCTAATTTTGTAGACTAACTCAAAATGGAATAGGTAGCCGTACGCTTCTGAACGATTTTTTGCTAACCATCAATCCATTATCTTGTTACAGGGGCAGATCATTCTTTCAAGATCTTCTTAATATTTTACACAAGGTTCATGCGTCTAGCGATTGTTGACACCGCTGTTGTTGATGAAACCACAGTATCTTAATCATTAGTCGATTTGAACGATCTAAAACAGACACTATCACAGCTGCAGAGACACTAATTGTTTTTTACGGGCTTGTTTCGAGAGCGTTGACGAAAACAAAGTACGTTGAAGTATAGCAAGAAAAATAAAGGTACTTTATGAATAAACATAGAATTTCATGTAATGGTTTTGTAATGTGTCGGTTATGAATAACTAAATCATGACCTACATGTAACTCTTATGATGATTTCAACAATTGTATCGGTGTTTATGATGGGATGAATTCTTTTATCTTTAATTCATAGCTATTGTATGGTTGAGCCACGCCCTTGAGATTGTGTTCAAAAAACCGAAGCATAGGTTCTTACTCAAGCTGTTAATCCCCTCTGTACCGAGACATACCTATAGACATGAGAGAAGCAGTATTCTGAGCGATGGCAGTGTTTATCTGGAAATAAAGACTGTGCTGTAGAAATGAATCTAACGTCTTCGTGCAGTCGATACTTTGAAGGAGATGGCGATCGAGTGGAGAGTTATCCCCAAGGCAAATGAATAATCTCCAAGGAAGGGGCAGCTCCCTCGACTCTGTCAGCAATCTTACGTATATATACTTGTGACAGTCGGTGAATCACACATCAAATCTACAGGGTGGCGGTGAAGATCTCTTTAACACATGCATTAAGGTAGAACGCGCCTCGGGGACAGATATTCAGACTCTCAAATTACTAATTGTTTTCTGATCTACCACTTGCGGGGGCTCATTTTACAGCTCTTGGAGAAAGAAAAACTTTCACCGGCTTAGTGTTAATCCAAAATTATTTTTCCCCAGAGTTAACACAGGAATGGCAACAATTTTGAATTTCAAATATCGCAAAATATTGGATAATTTGTTTCGCTAGTTCGAAACTTTGCGCGGTTACCCCCGATTTTATTGTTGATTTCATAAGAGAATGGTTGAAAGTTTCATTCAGGAAAGTTTGAGTACAAGTTTAAGTCTTTCACTTTCGAGGTGCATACAGCCTTAAGCTTGAGCGATCGCCAAAATGACAGAGGTTTAAACATGTCTCACCAGATACAGAACGGTCTCTGGAGCCGACCTCGCGAGCATCAGCTGGCTACTTGCGGCTTGTGAGAAAAAGTAAGCATAGCAGTATGAGAAAAATAATCTTTACATGTAGGGCCCTCCAAAATCAGGAAAACCGTCCTTTGAAAGCTCACTCAGGTTGATTGCATTGAAAATGAGAACATATTTACGCGTGAACGAATTATGAATATCATATCAGCCCATGCGACTGTCTTCAATCGCATGTCATAATAATCGGATCACTCACTGGAAGGGCTGTAGACTGCACCGCCAAAATAATCAGAACAGGGGCAAATGATCAATGAGTGTCT
This sequence comes from Ptychodera flava, assembly GCF_041260155.1. NCBI lineage: Eukaryota > Metazoa > Hemichordata > Enteropneusta > Ptychoderidae > Ptychodera > Ptychodera flava. The sequence goes on along the minus strand of NC_091944.1, from coordinate 20,989,033 downwards.
GTAGATAAAAACGTAATTCCAGAAGTCCATGTCTCTAAGAAACTTAATAAGCCTACATCAAACCCATCACCTGGCTTTTCTGTGTCAAAGCAGACGCGTTGTGGCATATTCTGAGATTGAATAAAAAAAAATTCCATTTTAACGCAAACAATAATTTTTCATTCAATGTACATACAACCAAAGTTCCTCCAAAAAAGACCATGGGAACACCGTAATCTTCATGAAGCTTAGAAATGCAGGTTTTCACTCATTCAGTCATGATCTTCCTTGATCATACCACAGGAATTTAGAAAACGGTGGTTTTCTAAATCGAATGAATGCCTTTCAGGCAGATGCCATATTTGTGACAGACAAAACCATGTAACTATGTCGTGTGTTCGTTTTCCATGGATTTTTCTGTATTGAGCTGATCTTTTTAAAGTTGTACGGTGAGAAATGACAGAGACGGAGACATTTGTTTGAAAAACAACTTCATTTTAACCAACGAAAAACAAATGGCCATGTTTCTAATAAAATAGAAAGTACATAGTCCTGATTAACAATAAACTTTACAAAATACCGCCATATATCTGAAATTGTGGCTAAAAATTCTACTATAAAACTTCATTTTGATAAATTCATGACTAACACATAACTGGTTCATTGATCTTCCGGACGCAAGTTGAGGTGCAACAGCGCCCTCATCGTCTCAAGATTTCACGATTTAAAGATAATATTATCAAAGAAAATGTAACAAAGTGACACTTCTCTAACAGATGGAGTATCGTCAGGTAATTGTATCCTATCTAATGTTGAACTAATGTTCCATAAAAGTACACAATTGAACAATATTTGCATTATTACTAGTTTCTATTATAAGACGAGATCAAGAATCTTGAAAACGTGCCAGTTCAGATTTTACAGTTCCCACCAATCTTGTCGGACTTTTGAAATTCCACAACTGCAATATTGAGTCAATGATGCATACACTTCTTGAGAATAATGTAAGCACATGTAAAGCGTACTGGTAATTGGAAATTGCAATAAGCTTATTAACTACACCAAGCTACGCAATGCGGCTGGGTAGATCTATACTGTCCATTACCTTATCCAAGGTATCTCAAATTGTTTCCATATGAACATAATCTAAACTTATCAAGGGAACATTTCTATGCGTCAATTCAAAGATAAAGACAGCTGGATAAAGACTGCTGTGATCGTTGCTGTGATAGTTACTTTATGCTGTTACTCTTCGATATATTTCAAATCATTTTCAAACCTATCACAATGCATAATTGGCTTACAGTAGCACCGGTTAGGGCTGCATACGAACAAACATCTCCTGGCAAATTTAATCTCATTCCACTGGTATAACCCTGCAAAGCCTTTCCTGATACTACCACTTTTTACAAATCTGGCATTATTTTTCCCGTGGTTTGGTTGCGTCCATACACAATCATGTTTCAATGGTGGCTATCAAATCAACAGCTGAACTGTTGCACTGTGGTGCATTTCAAGGTGACCATGTCATCTTTCCACTCACAGCTTCTAACAAAGGTCACAAATTAAAAAAAAATTGTTTTGCAAAGAGCTTGATCATCTGTGTTGTGTACCTGATATTATATACCTGTCTTAGAAACTGACTGAGGGCCAGATGGATGTGAAACATTTTCTGAGTAAGTCATCAAAGTTACAACTTACATGGTCTTGTATCACTTTGATAAAACATAATTTCATATTGCACAAATCTATATGTTGAGAACAAGGTACATGAATATACCCAAATATCCCTTAAAAGTCAACGCTTGGATGTTAAACCAGATTGGTCCCAAGTTTTACATGATACTTAACTAACAAGAATAATACTTTGCAACAAAATACAATATGCTCTGAATGTTCTACAGACATTTAAAGTGATCTCAGAATTTACCAGAAAATACCAGTACCGTTTCATTTGGGCTTTGCTTGTGTATATGTATTAACCTGTGCCAATTGGCTTTTAGCTTTAAAGATAAGTTTCGGACAAACAAGTGGCAAATTAAAAATGTCATCTGCAAACGTTATTTCACATTAACACAGCCTCTAAACCTAGTTCTTGAAATTCAAAATTGGTCACCAACCCTTTGTATAGTCCTGAAAAAGATGTCTTTTTTTCTGTGACAAGGTAGAACTATTCTTCTTTGTTGGACACAAACTACAAAACAACAACTCAATTTTGAACCTGGTACAAATATTTAAGTAGCAAGACTTTCTCGGTGTTGTGACATCAACACCAGCAAAATGAGTCCAAGTAAAGTCGCTTTAGATTAAACATAAAACCATGAGTGGATTTTCATAAATATCTTGAGACAAAACTGCCCATAAAATTGGCATTAGCTTGATTCATGGATGCATATGGGCAGTAAGTCAGAGTAATGTGTTTCAACTTCTTCCAAGAACAAAATATCAGTTAAAAGGAATGAAAATTCATACTTCATATTGCATCTGCACAACACTAGAGTCATGCAAATTATGAAAAGATTTTGGAAGTGCTGACACTGGTGGCGCTCTTACAAGAAACTGCATATTCTGATGAACTGAAAATGAAGACTTCAAGAACAAGATGTGAACCCACCATATTAGCGTCAAACACTGACTGTGAAAAATTTCTTTCATATTTGTGAGTTTTAATGTTGATATGACCTAAGTGAACCTTCACAGACAAAAAAACAAGCACAGTGGAATACGGGAGATATCTTGCATGTCTGGGTATAAATCTTACTGGTGAAAGAAGTACGGTACTTTAAATTAAGATTCCATAAATATATATTAGATCTACTCAGAGCTTGAGCCATCTTTATAATGAAGTTAACATGTTGGCTCCAAAATGCTAACATTTCTAATCACAGACTAGAAGTTCTGAATTTGAAAGAAACAATCTTGTTTTCTCACTTTAAGGACGAGAAATTTAAAACTCATAATTTAAATATACTGTGTATCAATGCATTGCATAGCTCAGAGACACAATGTGGATACCATGTCCTATGGAAATACATCTTAAATTGCCAATATCTGGATACTTAGTTCTGAAGTGAGCCACAGAGCAGGAGCCTTAATATGAATGCTACAACTTCAACTTGCTGCATGAATATATTTTAGATACTTCTTCACTACTAGTGAACACTGAGTAGCATTTTCAATCACAATTTTTTTACCTGGTAGGGAAAATGAACATATTACACATCTCAGATATACAGTTTGCATATATTCTAACAGTGCAATAAATCAACACTTTTATTGCATGCCAATCTTGCATTTTTTAATAACTGTTTAAATATAAATATAATAAGCTACACAAGTAACAATGTTAAACAGATGGTAGTATGGTTTTTGCTTGCCTCAAATTTCAATTCCATAAATTTAAAGTTACTAACCAAAAGAATACACTACTTTAAAGCACTGAATGTTATTTCACCATGTCACAGAAATACATTTTTTCTACCCTTGAAATTTTGTTACGTTAACATGATAAAAAAAAAATACCAAGTATACTTTTTAAAATCATGGCAGTGGATAAAATTACACATACTCTTTTATACAACTTGAAACATTCTTGCAACCAGATATGGGCTGATGAAATTAAAAAAAGGATTTTTTTTATTGACTCAATACTCAACGGGTGAGAAGCTCATTAAAAGATGTGATACTCACTGCCAAACGGTTAATCCCAGAATTCTAATGGGCTAGGGTACAAACAACCCACGTGCGCAAACGAGCATAGAACTGCATACATTTCCATACTTGCTGTACACATGGGTTTTCTGTACTGTCATCACATGATCTTTTGGCACACCGAGTCTGTAGAATGCATTGTGTTCTTTGTATTCCGGAGTAGAACCATTACTCAATGAAGCAATGAGCAGAGAACACAGCTGCATCTGAATTTCTTCTGCAATTTGTAGACTTCCTTTGGACTAAGGCTTTTCATATCTTGACAGATTTCTGATTACCAGTATGAGCTAAATAGTTTTAACAAAGTGCGCTTTTCCACCAATGTTGAAAGTCATCAACACCTTATCAAAATAGTCATAAAACTCGTGAAATTGGGACACCAGACAAAGAGTTCATACAATAAATATCTTGTACATAAGTGAAGGACTGCCAATTCTGAAAGCATTCATGTTTTATTATTTCAGGGAGGGAGCCTAGATATTGGGGGGTGGGGGGTTGACTAGAATGCTGAAAAGCATGTTTTTGGCTTTGCAAAATTTTACAAAATTATTTTATGTCAGATTTTCTATGGCATGCATACTTTTCCGATCCGAAAAGTTACATGCCTTTTTCCAGCTGGCCTCTAAGTAGATAATCTGTTTTTCAAAAAAACAGCAAGCAGCACAGCTGTAATTTTGTCCAGCAACTTTTGCACTGTGTAAATTTTCATCTGTGACACCCCCCCCCCTAAAGTTCTGATGAGCAATCCCTTAATGAAGCTGAAGAACAATATGCAATGGAAATTACACTAACATTCATGATGAATTCAATCTTAGGATGAAATTAACAAGAGTTGTATATGCAAAAAAAAACCATTTTCAGAAACTTATTAAAAAATTTATTGTTTGTCTCGGCGAGCACTCACTTGTCATACAACAAATACAGTTACTGTAGCCATAGTAAAGGTGGACTGCCCTAGATGGGAAAGTGCAAGGCAAGAGTGCTCAGCCATACCAGACTTACAAAAGACCAGCATTTTCTAGGCTAGACTTTCAGAACATTTCACCCCCAATGCCCTATAAACAGATCCACAAGCACCATTGATAGCAAAAGGTTTAGACCAAACCATGGTGGTGAAAAGGTAATTAACAAAGTATCAGATAGAATTCTTCACAATGAACCATGAATCCTGTAAAATTACTTCACAATCGAACCTGTGATTTTTCCAGCTTCTAGTTAATCATCATATTTTTGCTGTATCTTGATCGAATGTCAACACATTAAGTCGGTGCTTTGACTGAAAGAGCCGTCGCTCCAGCAAGCGTGAGAGCGCCCTTGAGCGATGGATCTTTCAGTCTAGTTGGTGCTGTGTCCCAGACATAACTCAAACTCTGTTGCTGTAGAGATATTTCACTGGTCAAACAATGCATTAACACTTTGCATATGGACTACCCACCTACTTGTACAAAACCCGTTACAATTTTCATGCAGATTGGCCCAAGCAAATGAATTTGAACATCAAACTGCTAAATTCACATGTACTCTGTCAAGTATTGTGGCAAGATATTACATTTTTCTAATAATATAATATGACCAGTAAGTCTCCAATCTACCAGGACTAAGGATAAAAATGCTCTGTACTTTTCATGTTCTGAACACTGAATTCATTTTAAAATGACTATGCTCTGTCTTTGTGGACAAACTACACATACAAACTGCTTTGAGCTCAGCTATCCCTTACACAGATCAATGTACAGTAGTCATTTGAATTTTTCAAGAATATTTTACAGCATCTTTTCATGAATATGATTCTCAGATCAATAATACTACCATTCTCTGCATTGTACAATACAATTATACCTGCTTTCTGTATAAGATAAAACTGATGATTTACTTCCCAACCAAACAGGAATTCTACTCTTCACCAGATGAGATTCAGAATCTGAAGATGACCGCTGTCTGAGTCACTCTCACTCTCAGTTTCACCTGAGCTTTCAGATTCAGATTCGCTGGATGATTCTGCCTGTTTTCCCTGTCTCTTCTTTGGAGCTGCCACAGCTTTAGCTTGGGGCTTAGATTTTGTCGCGGTCTGTTTCGGCTGTTCTTCCTCCTCTTCCTCTTCCTCCTCCTCTGATTCTGAAGATGATTCTTCACTTTCAGATTCGGATTCAGATTCAGAGGCTGAATCTTGAGGTCCTGCCCTCTGAGTGGAGGTCTTGGGTTTCACAGCTGCCGCAGAGTTCTCTGCCTCGGCTTCAGATTCTGAACCACTGCTGCTTCCAGATTCTTCCTCTGATTCACTTTCAGATCCACTCTCGGATTCTTCTTCAGACCCACTTTCAGATTCTGATCCACTCTCTGAACCTGACTCAGCTTCTTTCTTGACCTGTTTTGAGAAATTGGATAATTTGTGACCAGGTTTTCTATGTATCTTGCCGCAATCAGTGAAGTTTTTAAGAAATCACACACCATGAAAAGATGCTCCATCTATGAAAAATATATCACATTGTTTGAGAGAACCTTCACTAAGTACTTTTGGTAAAACAGTCCAACTGCAGAATAGGTCGTCTTCTTCATCAGAGAGCTGGTCGGTGAGCATGACAGACTAAACTTGACAGGTTTCAGAAATGGCAATAGACATATGACGCTCAGTGACATAACAGGAAAATCAAGTAAACTCTAGATGAGAGGATGATTTCATTTCATAATTTGAAAGGGATTAGCATCAAGTACAACCATGACTTATGATCTTTGCCATCAATAATATCAACTCTGTCAGAGTGAGAAGTATTAATTTTTTCCTATCTGCCTGGGACAGTAAAAATGGTCTGGACAAAATTTTTACAACTTACCAGCCAAGTAGCCAGGTGAAAGTAAGTTTACAATTCTTGGTTTGCTGAGATCAGAGTTATAGCATCCCAGGTAAACAGTATGCAAGACATTATCAAGGCAAGCGCAAATTTGCTTGGACAGGCAACTTTTCAAAGTGACCAGCCCTGATGTCTGGTTGAAACTTTGCATGAGATTTCTGCACTGACTATGAATGATGAAACTGTGAAACTCAGAAGTGTGAAGAGAGGATTTCTCTTACCACAGCTGCCTTTTTGGAGTCAGCTTTCTTTGATTTCCGACTTGCTTTGCTAGCTGAGAGCTCTTCATATCGTTTCTTTTCCTCTGCGGTCAAACTCTACAACAAAACAGGAAAATATAAATGGCCTTTGAGTTGAAAAATGACAATACCTTGAAGCTGTAGTTGTCTGTAGCCCTAACTGAAGGAACACAAACGTCACAATTGAACTCGCTATACTTTGGCACAGCCATAGTTATCCATGAAGTGGTTGGACAAGTGAACAAGGAAATTGGGAGTATAAAAGTAAATTGCGAGCAGTCACTAGTGAAACATGAAGAGCAGCAGATCCACAGTTAGGGCACAAGCCAGTCCCTACTGGACAACAACGGATCGACCTTAATGAATTGCGGGAAACACTGTACACAAACTCTAGAAATGCCAGATTTTATGTCTACAAAATGTTGACAACTCTCTACTTTTCACTTCATTGTTCATCTGTTGAACATATCATGAACACAAATGACATGCTTTAATTGAACCCGAGTGTTCAATCCCTGAACAGACGTTGTGCAGGGACTCTTTCTTTAATGAAAATTTGTTTCTCTATTAAAGGGACAAAGTCGGCCATTTTTCATGAATTTTGTTTGATACGAGATACTACTTATATTGTTTGACATGTTGAAAGATACTGAATGAATGGGTGACCATGCATATATTCGACCCCGTTTTAGACAAATTAAATGAAACCATCGCGAAAATGAATTAATGGTCATGACCATTAATTCATTTTCGCGATGGTTTCATGTATCGTGTCTAAAACCTGGGTCGAATATATGTATGGTCACCCATTTCATTCAGTAACTTTCAACATGTCAAACAATATAAGTAGTATCTCGTATCAAACAAAAATTCATGAAAAATGGCTGGCTTTGACCCTTTAATGTACCAGTATGTTAATAAGCATCTCTACTTGTATCTTTATTTTATGGTATCTTTGTGTCAGAACAAAATATTATCATATCAACCATGGAAAATATTATGTTCTGATTCAGTGTGTACTTATGACTGTCCTGTGACAACCTTTTACATGATTCGATATGACATCTTTCAATGATAACAGTAAAAGAGCAGTGCAAATACCTGGAGAAACTTAGCTTTCAGATCTTCATATTTCTTGAACATCTTGTCTCTTCGGAGTTTGTACTTTTTCTTTTCTTGGTCCGGCATCATTTTCCAGCGTCTGCCAATCTCCTGAACTCTGGATTTGCTGACTAAGTGTTTAAGTTCATTGCTTTGAAGCATTTCCTGACTGTATAAGGCATAGCCATTGCTGTAAGTAAACAAAGCAGAGACAGTATGTAAAATGTTACAAGTACCAGTATGAATAAAATTATCAGCTTTTGATAATTATTCAGAAGGCATACATTTGATGACAGGTATTGAGATGTGTCAAGTTATGCGATGTATCTTAAATAAATGACAAGATACTTTTCAGTGACTGTCAGCCCAAGAGCTTAAGTTGGCCAACAGAAATAGACACATATACTGTAAATATGCACCTCACAAAAAAGAAAGATTAAACTTTTGCTCAAACTTTCTTTCAGAACACTGTAAACCATTCTCTTTGAAAATTAGGAATGAAAATCAGGGGTTATTCTGCAAATAACCCTAATATTTACTGATATTTAAAATTCAAAAATTGTTGCTAACCCTGCGATTATTCAAGGGCAAAATTAAAATTTTTGATTTTCTCAAAACCAAGATGGTAAAAACTTCCTTTCCACACAAAATTCAAGATGAATCCAAACAAGCAGAACATCAGCTAAGTATTGTAAATATCTGAGAGTTTGAATAGCTCCCCCCTCTCCCCAGACGCATTCTACCCAACGGAAGAATTTTTCCCCCCAGAATGCCTTTTGGTTTTCAGCAGCATATAGTTCATGTACTTACGCTGGTGGCTTCTTTGGTTCCTGACTAAGTATCTTCTCATCAACTTCTGCTTGTCTCTGTGAACGTAAAGTAATTCAGAATTCAGTGATGAGACATCACATGTCGCATATAACACAGTTTGTGTCCAAAGTCTCTTTTCAAGCATGGCAAAAGCGAATCCAAAGTTGGGAAGTATGCCTTAAACAAATTTGAATCAACTTCAAATCAGTGCCTTGACATATCACAGACTAGTGGTAGATTGTGCCAAGTTTCTCGTATTAACACCTCTTTGCTTGTCTATTGCTTGTGTGGCCTCCCTTGGAAGCCTACGGAGTAGATGTGGTCACCAAATATTTGAAATTTCATTTTTGCTCCATAGAATTAACACGGGGTTGGTGACCATTGTGAATTTGAAATATATATAAATTTCAGGGAATTTGTTTCTCTTATCCAAGACTTCGCGAAGTGATCCTAAGTTTTATTCCTCATTATGAAAGAATGATTTTAAGTTTGCTGGAGGGAGTCAGCCCTTTACTTGTAAAACAGTAAATATTTCTGATGTTACCATGTCATACACGGCAATATAAATCACACGGACACATTTTCATGTTTTGTGTTTTCAGAAGTACTAAAATACTATCGAAAAGTTCTCTTTCATGCATTGCAAACCAGAATGTCATGATCGGGATTGGATGATTCAAAGGAAAATGATTGCATACATCAAACTGTTTCTTCAACTTGGCTGCTTGTTTATCCCACTGTGTTTTGTCGCTCTTGTCTAATTTCTCCCATTGTATTTTTAGAGCTTGTCTTGCTGCGTCAATCGTAACCTTTGGTAAATAACAACAATAAACAAATAAACAAACCTTGCAGATCACATCAAAAAAAGAGGAATTTTTCATGATTATTACATTTAGGTTACCTAACAGGCTAGAAATTTCAAAGATTTGTGATTGTCAAAGATTGTATACTGAATGTTTTGATGTTGTATTTTAACACAGAAACACATAAAGTTTCAGGTTTTGCTTTAATGATTTCATTATTCACTGAGGGGAATGTATTTAAGCGAAACGATTTCAGAGGCCTGATCAAACTAAAACCTTTTTTGGATGACCCAGAACCAACTCACTACCACAGTTTAATCCAAATACATGCTTCTTGACAAATACGTCAAAGTATTTTAGATGACTGTTCACAATTATTTCACACCAAACAAACACGACAAACAACAAGACACTGCTTACTCTGTTCTTTTGAATGTACTCTTCAGTTTTGCTCTCAATCCATAGGTCCTGAGCTGTTTTTGGTGTCTGTGCATTTTGTCTTTTATTCTGGTTCTTCTTCTTCTGTGATGTCGCCTCCTTCAAGTATTCCGGGTGCTCTTTCCTGGTGAATACACATAAGATGCAGATTTTTAACCCTGATATGGCCAAGTTCATATATCACCATCAAGTTTGTTGAAAGTTAAGCATAACATGTCTTACATCTTGCATTAAAAATTGAATGTTTGAGATACTGTAAACACGATTTTTACAGACTAAAGTCGCCATGACATGTCAAGCAAAATAGGTTACAGTACAAATGGTTTTAGCTCAATGTACTGCTTTTTTACTGACTTGTCTGTTTGGGAAGTGATATTGTCTGTCAGGAAAAGGGTTAATAGACTAAATAACAGGCAATCTTTACTCAAAGTCTCATAGCAGTGTGCTGAAATTAGTCTCTTTAGTCTATATATTGTCAAGGCAGGGCAAAACTATTCATAGCTTGTTATATTTCAGGATGCATAAATTCAATCTATAATTCAACTTGAGTTTTCTGACTCCAGCTGATGACTTAAACCTTTGGTATTTAAACTTTGAACCAAAATAACAAGATGAATCACAAACAAAATTCCTACAAATTACAGCAATATAGGCTGTAAAAGAAGTGAAATTCAAACATTTAAAGACTTCAGACTGTTTGAAATAACCATTAGCTGTGTACCATATACACTAGGACACTTAATGGTAATTTACAATCATGAGGCCATATTCACTGCACATACATGTACATGAGCACTATGACGCATACAGAACACATTGCAAACACAAATCAATTTACTGCACTGCCAAGTTTAGATACTATTCAAAATCCAATATATGCACCCATGTAAGCCTGATAATAGCTTATTTATTTCCTAAACTGCATGTGATCTCTTCAAAACACTTAAGCAATTTTAGTAGATGATATAAACTACTGACAAATCCTGCTATAGATCACAGAATAGTCAAAACTACTCACACAAACTGTTGCATTTGTTTTTCGTAGTCAGCTTTGTATTCTTCCTCCTTCTTCTTGTACTTTTCCTGTTCATGACAAATAGAATCCATTTTAACTCATGAAAGGTAACTTTTTCAGTGAAATGTCCACTCAAATCACTCTAACTCTGGTTTTAAGAACTGAGGAAACTCATCTAAAATGCCAAAGAGATCACAATTAGACGTACATTTATATTCTCTCTCGATAATGACTCATTATAAATGGATAGGCATACTGACACAATACTCAGGACTGAGGTAGCCCTAAAGAACACTGGGACATCCCTTTTCTATCATACAAATCAGTGCTTGTCTGAGGGTGCTTTCCATGATGAATAAATACAAAAATACCCCTAAGATAATGTTGCATTGTACTGTAGCACAGCATGGGTCAAGAATTATACAGACTACCTTTTTCACAAATAATATAAAGTAACATTGCAAAGGCAGAAAACTATCTTAAAAGTTCTGATCAAAACGATTTTGAGTAAGATAGAGATGTTAGAATATATGCCTATCACTGTGCTGACTTGTAAGCATGCTTCAAGACCACATCTTATACATGTACCTCCTTTTACTGGGTTGAGTAGAGTGAGTTGTAAATGGGAAACCTCAGCATATCAAAAACCTTTACTCTCCTGTAAGCGCATGTCACTTTGTAAAAGACACTGAATACATCAATAAGAAGCAGTGGCAGTGAATGATATCAAGCCGCTTGCAATTATGTTTACCCTTTCATCAAAATGGTTTGGCCAAGACCCATTGTTATCAACGGTAATTGTTGACCTCCTTATAGGGAATAGTGGGGGGGCAAACAGTTTACAGAACTTACTTTCTTCTTCTCTGACTGTTGATTGTACTTTTGCACCAGAGTCCGATTTACTTCAGTGCTGGACATCTGAGGGTTACTTTTCTGAAACTTCTCTCGTTTTTCGTTACAGTAGATAAAGACAGCACTGATGGCCTCTTTGTCGATCAGGGCACTAGGATAAGCAATAATGCAAAAGTCTTTCAGTGAACAAAGTGAATCTTGGTATTTGAGTGGAACAGGATGTAAGCAATATGAAGTTAACCCTTTGAGTGCTGTAATTTTTCCCACCAAAATTTCAGTGTAACATTTTACCAATTTTTATGAATTTTTCTGTGATTTTTTTGATAGATTTAGACCAAGTGCACATAACTTTTCATGTGCTACAAGTTTTGACCAAAAGTTTTGGGAAATTAAAAAAATAATTGCCTAAATCTGTAAAAGTTGTTGGTGTAATATGCTAAAAAAGGCAAAAAAATGACTTTGGCACTATCTGCATCTGTACACTGAGAACTGCTTGCTGTACATAGGTTCTGAAGTCTTGATATATCTTACATCACTTTGTACAAAGGCACTGAAAATATTGAGAATAAGATATTACTATTGATAACAATGGGTTTAGGCAGACACACAATGATGATAGGGTTGAAAACCAGTGCAAGCAGCTTGATATCATTCACCAAAGCTGCTTCTTCTCAATTTTCAGTGTCTTGTAAAATGTAAGAAATACAACAACTTTAGAAGCTATGCAGAGGGCAATTCTCAGTGTATAGTTATACACAGCATTAATATCAGTTCAATGTAGGATTGACCCCTACTCTTTTTACTCCTAAAGGATTAATTTCACAATAACCAGCTTGAATCTGGTTATCATAGGTCAAATTTTTGATAAACTGCACATCAAATTTTCCTCCATCAGTTCCATTTGATAAGTCCTTCAATCAATAGCCATTAAAATGTTTCAATCTAGATGTGTGTTTTTGAAAGACCGTTACGTATACCAACTGATGGCAGCAGTAGCATAAAGAGTTGAATTTCTCAATTTTTCTGAAAATGTCATAGACAGACATGAGCACACACACACAAACACACACAAACACAAACACACACACACACACAGAGGAGTCTGTGAAACACTGAACGGAAACACAAGGCTTGGAACATCAATCTTTACTGACCTACACTATTCCTGTTCAAATATGTTCAGCCAGACACAAATTTAATTACGTAAAATGTCAACCATATAACGCATGACTGACATTTAAATGTACTTTCATAGGAATGCTAGATTACACTATGATGAATGAAAAGTTTTGAGTGGGAATGTAAATGTGACCGCCGCAGGAATGCCAGAGTAGATATAGATCTTGATAAATGACAGATTCTGACCTCTCAATTGGTAATGATGGCTAATATTTGTAACAGCTCTGCTGTGATTGAGTGGCAAATAAAACCCACAAAGAATTTATGGCAGGCTAATCCTGACAAGGCGTCCGTACCCAGCAGTACATTCATTTCATAAGACACAGGCAACTGACAGAAATGTAATCATCACTGAAATAATCTTACTATGCAATCAACGTTGTCATAGTGACAAAACAAGCATTCATCACTGCTTCTTTGCCGTGTTTCTAAGTGACCCAACATTTCCTAGATCATGACTCTGTTTCATCAACTTGACATTTCATCTCATTACATCAATGGAAACCACTCACATTCACTAAATCATTATTACATCGTTTGAGATTCTTTATTCTATTCCTAGCTGCGATCGTGTACTCGGAAAAATCTATCAATCAAACTCTGTTCTGAGAAGTCAACAGTCACTAAGAAATCATTCCTACATGTATGTACCTCTAAGACTGACTGATTGAATATATTCATACTCACAGGGGCTTTGGCAAGATCGTTAGCTTGGGATTTGGATTGCTTGGCTTTCTGTTCTCGCCGAAGGATTTCACGTTCTTCTTCAGGTAGGCTCTACGAGAGAAACAAAACATGACTTGTCATTCACTCCCCATCATCATGGTAAATCTTTGACCATATTCATGGACATTATTGACAATACTCAAGGAGTAACTAGTTCAGGTTCCCAAGACAGCAATTCAATCAAATAAAGATTGTACCCTTCCTGCAAAGTTTAAGTTTGCAACACATGATACAAATACAAAAACTATTACTTCCATGGTTTTCATTTAACCTGTTCACCCCCAATTCCATGTGAACCTGTCCATAATCACCAGTGACGACATTGGGTTTGGGTTAAACCATGGTCGTTAAAGGGTTAAAATATTGTATATCAAATTCTCCGCACAGATTTTGTACACTGAAGTCAAAATAAATCCTGACACATAGATTTGTTGAATTTTTCAAAATAACTTTCACTAAACAAAAGTATAATCTGTGCTTTTGGTCATGATGCTCTACCCTGAAAAACTGTTGAGAAAGTAGAAAGATAAAGCACACATACTTATTTGAAAATACAACATTTTCATTATATTTCTAAATAACTTGCTTCTCCATACTCAGTAATTGTAACGTTATGATAAATTCACCAAACACTTATGAAAAGGTTAAATTTGATGCAAAAAGTCTATGCCTGAAAAACATAGTAGACTTACCTCTAGGTATTGTTCATACTTTTCCGTATATTGCTGCTTGTTCTGCAAAGTAATCATAACAACCACTTATTAAAGCATGCTTCGACGAAACAACTCTGAGGCAATATGCAAGCTTTAATTATGATATAACAAAGGAAATATGATACAGTATGACACAGAAATCAAATAACTTGCTACTTGCGACGTGGAATTTAATTTAATTCTAAAAGACACAAGCTGTTTGAGTTTCAATGAAGCAGAATTACACTCTGGAAAAAAAAAATTATAAAGAATAATGTAATTTGCATGATTAATACTATAATTCTTTGATAAATTACATCTCTGTGCATAAAAGAATGTTGACATTCTGACATACAGTAGTTTGTTGTCTACAAGTTCATATCACAATTCATATCACAAGTGAATCAATCAAAACGTAGAAAACATCAAAATCCACAACATTCCATGGTACGTCATAGAATATCACTTGAACTACAGAAACTTTCCACTTAAAGTCAAACATCAAGGTAAAGCTAAAACTGAAGACATCAAAATCAACAGCATTATTCCCTGGGACCATCTATAAAAATTTATCTAGCATTGCTCTTCTATGAATTCTATGGGCACACAGCACACCATCTCAAATAAATGCTGAATCAAAAAAGTTTGCCTGCAAGTCAACCACATCAAGCTAGCACCAGAATATATCAAAATCTGCAGTCCTGCATGGAAGATTTCTAGAAAATTTAACTAGGGTTTTGACACTTTGAATAATCGGAGAACCCGATACAAAATCTCCCAGCAGCTATAGTCCGTGGGCTAGAGGGGTCTACGTGCACCCCCCCCACAGGATAACAAACCTGTATTTTTCAGAACCTTGGGATCCCTAGAATACGAAATGGATTTTAACAGGAAAAATATAGGGACGCAATAGCTGTTATGGTCATGTTTTGAAGGGTACCGCAAAATCACGATTTTCCAAGCCAAATGCATTTTCGTCAAATCTGTCTTCTTGTAAGTCATGTGCTGAGCTCATTTTTAACATAACTCACTTGTTTGGTATCATTAGAAAGGGAATTTATTCTTCTTTAAGATGACATATTGCATTATGCAATATCTTCTACAGTTTTCGTCAAATATAACCAAAACTTACCCCTTACCCCAAAATTTAACATTGCAAATTACAGTAAACTCAAATTCTACCAATTTTTTAGCTGGGCATAATAAAATATGCATTGCTTTGTCTGCAATCTGTTTATTTGATACAGGGACATGTCAGAAATATGAAATAGACTTTTAACAGAAAAAATATTGGGAATCTACAGCTGTAACAGTCATATTTTGAAGGGTACCGCAAAGTAACAGTGTTGCAGATTTGCATGCATTTTTGTTAAAACTGTCTTCCTATAAGTTATCTGCTGAGCTTGTTTTTGGATATAACCTGGCTTGTTAGGTATCATTAGAAAGATAATTTACTAATCTTTGAAATGACATATTGTAACATGCAATATCTTGTGTAGTTTTCATGATATATAACCAAAACTTACCCCATACCCCAAAGTTTACATTGAAAATTTCAGTCATAGCTAAAACCAAATTCTACCATTGTTTTAGCTTGACACAAAAAATATGGCCGTTTTTGCTATGAAATCTATTTTATTTGGTACAAGGACATGTCAGAAATATGAAATAGACTTTTAACAGAAAAAATATTGGGAATCTACAGCTGTAACAGTCATATTTTGAAGGGTACCGCAAAGTAACAGTGTTGCAGATTTGCATGCATTTTTGTTAAATTTGTCGTCTTATAAGTTATCTGCTGAGCTTGTTTTTGGATATAACCTGGCTTGTTAGGTATCATTAGAAAGCTAATTTACTAATCTTTGAAATGACATATTGTAACATGCAATATCTTGTGCAGTTTTCATGATATATAACCAAAACTTACCCCATACCCCAAAGTTTACATTGAAAATTTCAGTCATAGCTAAAACCAAATTCTACCATTGTTTTAGCTTGACACAAAAAATATGGCCGTTTTTGCTATGAAATCTATTTTATTTGGTACAGGGACATGTCAGAAATATGAAATAGACTTTTAACAGAAAAAATATTGGGAATCTACAGCTGTAACAGTCATATTTTGAAGGGTACCGCAAAATCATAGTGTAGCAGATTTGCATGCATTTTGTTAAATTGTTGTCTTCCTATAAGTTATCTGCTGAGCTTGTTTTTGGATATAACCTGACTTGTTAGGTATCATTAGAAAGCTAATTTACTAATGTTTAGAATGACATATTGTAACATGCAATATCTTGTGTAGTTTTCATGATATATAACCAAAACTTACCCCATACCCCAAAGTTTACATTGAAAATTTCAGTCATAGCTAAAACCAAATTCTACCATTTTTTAGCTTGACACAAAAAATCTGGCTTGGTTTGCTATGAAATCTATTTTATTTGGTACAAGGACATGTCAGAATATGAAATAGACTTTTAAAACAGAAAAAATATTAGGACTCTACAGCTGTTGCGGTCATATTTTGAAGGGTGCCGCAAAATCACAGTGTTGCAGATTTGCATGCATTTTTGTTAAATTTGTCGTCTTATAAGTTATCTGCTGAGCTTGTTTTTGAATATAACCTGGCTTGTCAGGTATCATTAGAAAGATAATTTACTAATGTTTAGAATGACATATTGTAACATGCAATATCTTCAGTAGTTTTCATGATATATAACCAAAACTTACCCCATACCCCAAAGTTTACATTGAAAAATGCAGTCATAGCTAAAACCAAATTCTACCAATTTTTTAGCTTGACACAAAAAATATGGCCGTTTTTGCTATGAAATCTATTTGATTTTGTACAGGAACATATCAGAAATATGAAATAGACTTTTAACAGAAAAAATATTGGGAATCTACAGCTGTAACAGTCAGATTTTGAAGGGTACAGGAAAATCTCAGTATTCCTGACTTGTGTGCATTTTTGTTGAATCTATCGTCTTTTAAGTCATCTGCTGAGCTTCTTATAGAATAATGTAAGTTGTTAGGTATCATTAGTAAGATTATTTACTAGTCTTTAAAATGACATAATGTAACATGCAATATCTTGTACAGATTTTTATGAAATATGACCAAAACTTACCCCATACCCCAAAATTTACATCGAAAACTACTGTCATAGCTACTGTCAAATTCAAGCAATTTTTTACGCAGACATAAAAAATTAGACAATTTTTTGTATAAAATCTGTTTTATTTTGTATTTTGCCATATCAGAAATATGAAATGAACTTTTAACAGAAAAAATATTAGGATTCTATAGCTGTAACAGCTGTATTTTTAAGGGTACAGCAAAATCTCAGTATTCCTGATTCGTATGTGTTTTTGTTAAATCTGTCATCTTATAAGTCGTCTACTAAGCTTGTTATTGATTATAACTGGGTTTGTTTAGTATCATTGAAAAGTAATTGAATATTCTTTACAATGACATATTGTAACAGGCAGTATCTTGTATATTTTACATGGAATATGACCAAAACGTACCCCTACCCCAAGGTTTATATTGAAAGTACTGTCATACATAACGTGATCAAATTCCGTGAATTTTAGCTAGACATGATAAAAATAGCTCTGTTTCGGTATTAAATCTGTTGTATATGGTACTGGGTCATGTCAGAAATGTGAAATAGACTTTTAACAGAAAAAATATTTGGACTGTATGGTTGTAACAGCCATATTTTGAAGGGAAATGCAAAATCGCAGTACCGCAAACTGGCACCTTTTTTGTTAAATTCTTCTTCTTGTAAGTCATCTGCTGAACTTATTTTGTGACACAACCTGGCTTGTGAGGTATCATTAGTAGGGCAATTTATTTTTCTTTAAGATGACATATTGTTATACACAATGTCACTCATAGTTTTCCTGGAATATGGTCAAACTTTACCCCATACCCAAAAAGTTCAAATCGCAAATTACGGCTTATCTTAAATTCTACCATTTTTGCTGCACATAATACAAAAGGCAATTCTTGTTTAAAATCTGATTTATTTGTTACAAAAGTATGTCACAAGTATAAAATTAACTTATAACGGGAAGATGATACAATTTAGTAGCCATTTGGATCATTTTTGGAGGGGGAACCCATATATTGCAAATGTATGTGTTTCGGCAAATTTGCCCTGATACCTGGGTACCCTTCCAAATATGATCCAAAAGGCTACAAAATCATATTATGTTCCTGTTAAAGTTAGTTTCATATTTGTGACATACTTTTTTAACAAAACACAGATTTCATAGATTGCATACAAGCATTGCCTTTGGTATATAAAGTTAATAAATTGTAAAAAAGGTAGAGTTTCAGATTTGCAGTAATTTGCTGTGTAAACCTTGGGGTATGGGTAAGTTTTGGTCCTATTTCATGAAACCTAAACAAGACATTGCATATTACGATATGTCATTTTAAAGACTAGTAAATTACCTTTCTATTGATACCTAACAAGCCAGGTTATGTCAAAAATCAAGCTCAGCAGATGACTTATAAGAAGACACATTTAACGAAAAAGCAAGCGAGTTGGCAATACTGTGATTTTGCGAGACCCTTCAAAATATGACTGTTACAGCTGTAGAGTCCCAATATATTTCTGTTAAAAGTCTATTCATATTTCTGACATTCCTCAGTACCAAATAAAAAGATTTGATATAAAGCATTGCCTTATTTGTTATGTCTAGCTAGAAAATGGGTAGAATTTGACGATAGCTACGAAAGTAATTTTCGATATAACTTTGTGGTATGGGGTAAGTTTTCGTCATATTCCATGAAAACTATATCAGACATGGCATATAACAATATGTCATTTAAAACAGTAGTAAATTAGCTTTTTAATGATACCAAATAAACATGGTTATGTAATAAAATAAGCGCAGCAGAAGACCTACAATGGGACAAAGTTAACAAAAGCACATATGAGTCTGCACTGCTGTGATTTTGCAGTATTCCACAGAATATGCCTGTTACAGCCATAGAATACCAATATTCTTTCTGTTAAAAGTCTATTTCATATTTCTGACATGTTTCTGTACCAAATAAAATATATTTAATAGCAAAAATGGCCAGATGTTATATGTCTAGGTAAAAAAATGGTAGAATTTAGTTTTAGCTATGACTGAAATTTTCAATGTAAACTTTGGGGTATGGGGTAATTTTTGGTTATATATCATGAAAACTACACAAGATATTGCATGTTACAATATGTCATTCTAAACATTAGTAAATTAGCTTTCTAATGATACCTAACAAGCCAGGTTATATCCAAAAACAAGCTCAGCAGATAACTTATAGGAAGACAAATTAACAAAAATGCATGCAAATCTGCTACACTATGATTTTGCGGTACCCTTCAAAATATGACTGTTACAGCTGTAGATTCCCAATATTTTTTCTGTTAAAAGTCTATTTCATGTTTCTGATATATCTCTGTACCAAATAAAACAGATTTAATAGCAAAAACGGCCATATTTTTTGTGTCAGCTAAAAAAATGGTAGAATTTGGTTTTAGCTATGACTGAAATTTTCAATGTAAACTTTGGGGTATGGGGTAAGTTTTGGTTATATATCATGATAACTACACAAGATATTGCATGTTACAATATGTCATTCTAAACATTAGTAAATTATCTTTCTAATGATACCTAACAAGCCAGGTTATATTCAAAAACAAGCTCAGCAGATAACTTATAGGAAGACAAATTAAACAAAAATGCATGCAAATCTGCAACACTGTTACTTTGCGGTACCCTTCAAAATATGACTGTTACAGCTACAGATTCCCAATATTTTTTCTGTTAAAAGTCTATTTCATATTTCTGACATGTCCCTGTACCAAATAAAATAGATTTCATAGCAAAAACGGCCATATTTTTTGTGTCAAGCTAAAACAATGGTAGAATTTGGTTTTAGCTATGACTGAAATTTTCAATGTAAACTTTGGGGTATGGGGTAATTTTTGGTTATATATCATGAAAACTACACAAGATATAGCATGTTACAATATGTCATTTCAAAGATTAGTAAATTATCTTTCTAATGATACCTAACAAGCCAGGTTATATCCAAAAACAAGCTCAGCAGATAACTTATAGGAAGACAGTTTTAACAAAAATGCATGCAAATCTGCAACACTGTTACTTTGCGGTACCCTTCAAAATATGACTGTTACAGCTGTAGATTCCCAATATTTTTCTGTTAAAAGTCTATTTCATATTTCTGACATGTCCCTGTATCAAATAAAACAGATTGCAGACAAAGCAATGCATATTTTATTATGCCCAGCTAAAAAATTGGTAGAATTTGAGTTTTACTGTAATTTGCAATGTTAAATTTTGGGGTAAGGGGTAAGTTTTGGTTATATTTGACGAAAACTGTAGAAGATATTGCATAATGCAATATGTCATCTTAAAGAAGAATAAATTCCCTTTCTAATGATACCAAACAAGTGAGGTTATGTTAAAAAATGAGCTCAGCACATGACTTACAAGAAGACAGATTTGACGAAAATGCATTTGGCTTGGAAAATCGTGATTTTGCGGTACCCTTCAAAACATGACCATAACAGCTATTGCGTCCCTATATTTTTCCTGTTAAATTCCATTTCGTATTCTAGGGATCCCAAGGGTTCTGAAAAATACAGGTTTGTTATCCTGTGGGGGGGGTGCACGTAGACCCCCTCTAGCCCACGGACTAAATCTCCCAGCAGCTAAGGCAATTCACAGATATTTGCCCGGCAGTCACAGATCACATTGTACGTTGAGAAACCACATCACTGTCTTACGGAATAATTAAACCTGTTTGCAGAAAATGCACCAATACACACATACAAAAATATCCACAAATAAATGCCTACCTCCGTGTTGCCCGAACTGCACTGATTTAACCAATTCAAGATAGTGCATTAAAAGCCTCACATTCAACTGTGTTTGTTCACAAAAGCCTTTAACAGGCCAACTAACCACTGATTATGTTGTCTAACAGTTCTTTTCATAGCCAATTAACTATTCCACATCACAGCCACTTAAATATTATAAAATACTGACCTATCAGAATGCAAATTTCAACATTGTTATTATTAACCTATGTGTTCACTTCGTTTCTAATTTGATTTTTAATTGTTGCCAGGGCAACACTGGAATAAGTCTTGTCTTCTAGCCTGGCTGGAGTTCGGTTGCTAGGGATACGGAGTCAAAGTTACACCTGCTGTGTGTGGTTGCTCCTAGTCATTTGATGAATGTGACCTCATCTGGAATCATTACGGCAAGGAATCATATCCTGTCTCTCCTGGGTCGAGTGGCAATATCATGTGACGTTAGCTGGGTTCTGACGTCATGTGCTGTCAAACCCCATCTTAATCACAGAGATGTAGCCTTTTGATATTCTGTCAAATTTGGATATCAACCAAATGTTCTTAAAATCAAATAATCAAATTTACATCAAAGGTTGAGCCATTTTTACAGAGAATGCATAAATACAAGCTCCGTGAATTGGTAATTTTTGGCACTCTTTTGTGATGGTTCAAACCGCACATCTAATTTTAAAACCACTTTAAAAAAATTTGCCTGTGTCTGTGGGAGTACGCAATGGTGTTTTCACATGAAAAGAGGAAAGACAGGTAAAACGCTTAATCACGCCTGGAAAAATGGAATCAATAATTCTCTGATGTATGTAAGTGAAAGTCTATTTAATCTTAGCATCTGCTTGAGGCAACTTATCACATTATTGTGATGAAACTTTTAATTTCCTGAACCTTCAACAATGCACCTTACACCTTAGACAAGGTAGGCTAACTTTCAAAGATCCTGATTTATTTCTAGGCTTGCTGCAATAATAAATTCTGCTACTGCTTTTAGAATCACAGGGTTTGCAGAAAGCTGAAATTAACGTGTAATTATGTTTGTACATAGGGCTTTACGATATTACGCTGTACAAGCAATAATCGACTATAATTCACATAATTTAATTTGGAAGTTATGGAGGATTACATAACAACACAGTTGAACTTCCCAAAATTAACTCTCAAGCCTTGATACTTATCCACAGTCTTTGCAAAATTTTATATTCAGTTCATATTTACAGTTAATCGAGGTTTGATTAAAATTCTGTACATTTTCAAGCTTTTGTTTTCTTCGATTGAATATCATCTCCAACCTCAAAACAATAGAATTCTGAATGATACATTTAATACGCTCATGGAAGACATTAACAAAATCAAAATGTGAGCTATCAGAGAACCTGATGGCATTAATGCCAAAACATGATATGAAAATTAAGGAGATTAATTTAACCACTGCCGCAAGATCCATTTTACTTGTTATCCTTGACACTTTTATTAGCTCTGGTTGTGATTGATTGTGATTAAACACTTCATGCATGTTGTGATTGAAGATAATTACCGATAAAAACTGTATTGACAAAACAAATACACATCATGGTTTGATCTTCTCTTGAATTGAGGTAAAAAATTACAGAATATATCTGCTGGCGTTCTTTGGGCAAGATTAAAGATTGCTGGATCAATACTAAGCTGTAGTACAATTTACATTATATTATGGGGTACATGTATGTTTGTAAGTTTAATGCATTCAAAGCCACCCTCAGGCAAGCTTTACCATACATTTCTACCACACATAGGATGGGACCAGGTGCATTTATTTTAAACAATATGAATATCTTTTTGCCTGTTTTACTGGCTAACTGAAACATTTCAAAAAGTTTCAAATTTACATTGACATGTCACAAACGAGTTACATTAAACACTCCTCTTATCTTATTCCGATACTGTTAATTTAGACTTTGTGATACTGATAAAATTGTCTTGAAAACGAACAAATAAATAACAACAGGTTTGACTAACATTAACTGTGTATTTTACCTCCAGTAATAAAACAACATTTCCTCTGTACAGTATACAGTTGTTATGGTTGTTCAATGTGTCAAATTATAGTTATTATGTCAAGACTCCAGCTAAATTCATGCCTGGTATAATGCCTGGAAACAACCAAGACATTCCAAGACATGTCATTGAAGTTACCATAGCTGTCACTATGCAATATTTGTCTCTCAAAACAGAACCAATCAAACTTCCAGGTGAGCTATTCTTCCATGGTGTCACAGCTACCGGTGATATTTGTGGGATTTATTCAGCAAAGAAAATTCAACAAGCTACTGTCCAGATTTGCTATCACGTGATGGCAAATTATAACATCATGATACACAGTATAATAAGTAGAACAAAATTATGAGAATTATTTCGGTCACCAACCACGTCATCGTAACAAATGCTTACATCGTCAATTTTGCTGCATCTGACAAGCAAACAAATGTATGACAAAAAAACCATAAGATGTAAGTTTACAAAAAAGATGATGATTTGAGAGGGTGCTACTGATACACAGCGTTTCTGGGCTCTTTGATTCAAGTCAAGAATTTTTATACGCAAATCCTACAATATTGTATGTTTATTGAATTTCCTTGCGTCAAGGAAAACTTGTGAGCGTCGGCGGAGTGCGTCACTCTGGCATGCAGAGCAAAGTGGAACTCTTGGAATGATAATTGACTGGATTTGAATGTGCGCACTTTTAATAAATTCAAACAGTAGGACAAACATTGTCCATTGGCTCAGCGTTGCCAGGTACATTATGAGTGTAATACACAGATTAATATTAATTACATCTGGAATAAATGGTGGAATAATTTCCCCATTACTAAATCTCGCTCCCACCTGTTTCATAAATTGTTTGGATGTTTATTTGATGGGAATACTTTTTTTTTTTTTTTTTAAATTTTAATTATGAATCACGTATTTTAAAGAAGAACTTTGCTCCTTTTCTGATTGTGATAAATTTTCATAAACAAAATATTGGTATACAAATGGAGGATTTCATTTTATACACATTGCTCTTTTGAGATATATGAGATATCAGTAGTCAACCAATTAAACCATGCAAAGTCATGTACCTGTTCATAACAAACATATTCAAAATAAATTTAACCCTGTCAGTGAGACATGTATCTCCATAAACATTCTAAAAGCAAAAAAATTTCATCTTGGAAATTCTAAAAATAGTTGAAGTCATATTTATTTATTGGAACATGTCAACTGCCTTTTAACACAAATGTGAGCGGAGCTAGCAAGTAATGGGAAAGTTCAACTGTCAAACTGACTGATGAAAGAACCGTACTTCCGGTTTTGAAATGTTTGCACAGTGAACTGTAATAAGTGGAGCATGTCAGACTATTGCTGACAGGTCAATCCTGACATTTCAAACCAAAATGTAGATTGAGATCCAAAGCACAGTACTTGAATACAGCTTATGTTGCACTATTCTTACTTAAGTTACATAAACAATACTCACTAAATCATCAAATCTAATGAAAAAATGGCACATAAAAATATTTCATCCTGAACGTTTTCCAGAGAATTGACAATACTAATGAAATTGATGCTACCATCAATAATCATGTAAGGCTTCAGGTATTAGATGCTCTGTCTTGCTGTGTTGACAAATTTATAAATGATCAAACACAACCCTCTTAACCTGGATATGCAAATTCAGGGTACCACCTGGCACCATCATCAAAACATGCAAATAAGCCGTTTTGCTTACCTGGTTGCATTTGAGCTGATATGCATCTTTTTCTTCCTGTGTGAGAGTTTTCCATCGTTTGCTGCACTCTGCCATTCTCTCCTGGCTAGGGATGTGAGACAGGTCATTGTGCATCAGTATACTGCAAAACAGGCTGTATCCACTCCTGTAAATTGCACAAATAAAATTATAGATTTTATTGTTTTTTTCTCCAAGAATCCTCATAAAAGTACAGAATGATTGCACAAGACTAGTTGTTAATACTCTATTTAAAGGTATACAGTCACCTGTAATCTAAATATGCCCATATATGGTCAAAGGGGCATTCCTTGTATTGAAAATGCCCATGTGAGGGTGCTGTTTTTAATCAAAGTGAGACTTGAGTGGACACGTGGGTCACCAGTATGTATTAGGGAGATGGTGCAGTGGCAAAGAATGTGAAATTTTCAGAAGAGTTACTTTCAGAATGTGCTTAGGAATACAATTCAGAATAACATTCAGACACTCACTATGTGAGATAATATTCTGTATATTCAGAAGAGTCCTTTCAGAATGTGCTTTGGAATACAATTCAGAATAATATTCAGACACTCACTATGTGAGATAATATTCTGTATAGAAGTAACAAGTCATTGACATTGACATAGTCCCCACTTGTAATAGGAGTATTAGTCTTGATGGGGCAGGGAAATGAGGTCATTAAGAAGTATCACTGGAGTGTATATGTTTAGATCTATGAAGTTATGCATATATATGCATATTCAAGGTCAAAGGTCATCAAGGTCACGTGACATTTTGAAAAAAAACCCCATTGTATTGCTAATTAATTTTATATGCCAAAGTTCAGACCTCTAGCTCTATTGGCTTGCCCACAATTATATATGGGCATAATTAACGAGGTAAAGCATGTGTTGTCATAAGGTCTCCCATCCTACTAAATATAAAGGACATAGCACTTGTGGTTACTTATTTATTGACATAATCGTGTATTTTACGTAAAAGGTTATCGAGGTCACATGACATTTTGTCAAAAAATTTCTATCCTATAGTCTGTCCCTATATACTAAAAATCATACATTTACCTCTATTGGCTTGCTCAAAATTAGATATGCACATAATTAATGAGGTACAATATGTGGCGTCATAAGGTGTCCCATCATACCAAATATGAAGGGTGTAGCACTTGTGGTTCCTGAGTTATGGGCAAATATGTATATTTGAGGTCAAAGGTCATTGAGGTCACGTGACATTTTTTCAAAAAAATTGTATTGCTAAGTTATCCCTACATACCAAAAATCAGACCTCTTGCTCTATTAGCTCGCTCAAAATTAGATATGTGCATAATTAATGAGGTACAATATGTGGCGTCATAAGGTGTCCCATCATACCAAATATGAAGGGTGTAGCACTTGTGGTTACTGAGTTTTGGACAAATATGTATATTTGAGGTCAAAGGTCACGAAGGTCACGTGACATTTTGTCAAAATAATTGTATTGCTAAGTTATCCCTATATACCAAAAATCAGACCTCTAGCTCTATTGGCTCGCTCAAAATTAGATATGTGCATAATTAATGAGGTACAATATGTGGCGTCATAAGGTGTCCCATCATACCAAATATGAAGGGTGTAGCACTTGTGGTTACTGAGTTATGGGCAAATATGTATATTTGAGGTCAAAGGTCACCGAGGTCACGTGACATTTTGTCAAAATAATTGTATTGCTAAGTTATCCCTACATACCAAAAACCAGACCTCTAGCTCTATTGGCTCGCTCAAAATTAGATATGTGCATAATTAATGAGGTACAATATGTGGCGTCATAAGGTGTCCCATCATACCAAATATGAAGGGTGTAGCACTTGTGGTTACTGAGTTATGGACAAATATGTATATTTGAGGTCAAAGGTCACCGAGGTCACATGACATTTTGTCAAAATAATTGTATTGCTAAGTTATCCCTATATACCAAAAATCAGACCTCTAGCTCTATTGGCTCGCTCAAAATTAGATATGTGAATAATTAATGAGGTACAATATGTGGCGTCATAAGGTGTCCCATCATACCAAATATGAAGGGTGTAGCACTTGTGGTTACTGAGTTATGGACAAATATGTATATTTGAGGTCAAAGGTCACCGAGGTCACGTGACATTTTGTCAAAATAATTGTATTGCTAAGTTATCCCTACATACCAAAAACCAGACCTCTAGCTCTATTGGCTCGCTCAAAATTAGATATGTGCATAATTAATGAGGTACAATATGTGGCGTCATAAGGTGTCCCATCATACCAAATATGAAGGGTGTAGCACTTGTGGTTACTGAGTTATGGACAAATATGTATATTTGAGGTCAAAGGTCACCGAGGTCACGTGACATTTTGTCAAAATAATTGTATTGCTAAGTTATCCCTATATACCAAAAATCAGACCTCTAGCTTTATTGGCTCGCTCAAAATTAGATATGTGCATAATTAATGAGGTACAATATGTGGCGTCATAAGGTGTCCCATCATACCAAATATGAAGGGTGTAGCACTTGTGGTTACTGAGTTATGGACAAATATGTATATTTGAGGTCAAAGGTCACCGAGGTCACGTGACATTTGTCAAAAAATTTGTACTGCTAATTTATCTATATATACCAAAAATCAGACCTCTAGCTCTATTGGCTTGCTCAAAATTAGATATGCACATAATTAATGAGGTACAATATGTGGCGTCATAAGGTGTCCCATCATACCATATATGAAAGGTTTAGCACTTGTGGTTACCGAGTCAGTGTTGAATCTAGGATCTTAGGATTGGGGGACATTTGGGCCACTGCCTTAAATTTTGGGGGACATTTTCAAAATTTGGGGACAATTTTTTGGCAGCAAATTTGCATATTAATCTGCATATCAAATTAGCATTTATTTAAAATAAGTCTATGAAGTCTTTGTACATCTATTCAAGAATATAATTGTTTGAATAAAGTATCACAAATTCACTCACATTCATAGAAAAGATGCAGCACATTCTGTTAGTCTCAAGAGATAATTCTTTCAGTATTATGCAAAAATACAATTGACAATTTCCCCACAGTGAGAAAAGTAAGTTCATTTGTCATTTCACAGCTCTCATTGATAGAGCAGGACTTTTTTTAATGACTAAGTAGTCTCGATCTCTGCAGCAGTAAATTCCCATAGACATAAAAGGGTAACCTAGGGAGTCTAGAGTGATGACGCTTTGTCCTAAGCAAGTTTGGAAAATGGCCGACACCATGTACTGCATCGAGGCAAAACAAACACAGCACAACGTCCCGACTCTGACAATGCAAGCCGTGCAAGTATTAGTAAATGCATTCTTACTGAAGAACTTGACATATGACCCGTCTGGTATAAGATCTGAATAGATATTCACTGTTGTTCTCGCTAGATCGAATTTCTTGGCAAGCCATGCATGCGTGACCGTGGCATAACGACTTTGGCAAACAACATGCACCATCAAGCTACGTCTAGTATCTCGATCCATGTGGACACATGAAATGTTTCAGAAAATTTTGGAATTTGGTTTGATTTCCGCTTGATCAAGAACATGTTTTTTCTTTTTGAATGGAATAGGTGTGTTGGCTACATTTTTCAAAAACCTTTCTGTGTGAGAGTTAGTTTGAAATTACTCCCGTACGTGAATTTTTTTTCTCGTCACGGCTGTCAGTCAGTACATTCACAAACAAGTTTTATTGACAATGTAACAAACGCGAATGTCATTTCAAAACGGACGTGTGCTGCTAAAGTATTTATAAATGAAATCATTGGTAACATTCTAGCAAAATATAGCAAATCATCACGCAAAGTGGTTACGTTTAACAATGAAAGAAAACACACGTTGACCTATTTACAGACCCCCCTCTTTGTGAGTGCGCCCAAAGTGACGCACTGGGTAGATTTCAGAGCGGGATTTTTTGCTGAAAGGCGTCAATCCCGCGATGGCGCGCTCTAGATTCAACACTGCTATTTTTGGACAAATATGTATATTTGAGGTCAAAGGTCACGTGACATTTTGTGAAAGCGTCTGAGATATCTGCTTGAACGGATGGACTCACATGGATGGACTGACGGACTGACATGACCCAATCTATGAGCCCCCTGGACTTTATCTGTGGGGACTAAAAACTGTATCACTGCATCCTTTTTGCAATATGAATACGATGAGAAACTAAATTTTTATTTTTCTTGGCCTTATACATGGGAGTCTATGGACTGCCTTATACATGGGAGTCTATGGACTGTCTTATACATGGGAGTCTATGGACTGCCTTATACATGGGAGTCTATGGACTGCCTTATACATGGGAGTCTATGGACTTCCTTATACATGGGAGTCTATGGACTGCCTTATACATGGGAGTCTATGGACTGCCTTAAACATGGGAGTCTATGGATTGCCTTATACATGGGAGTCTATGGATTGCCTTATACATGGGAGTCTATGGACTTCCTTATACATGGGAGTCTATGGACTGCCTTATACATGGGAGTCTATGGACTGCCTTAAACATGGGAGTCTATGGATTGCCTTATACATGGAAGTCTATGGATTGCCTTATACATGGGAGTCTATGGATTCCCTTATACATGGAGTCTATGGATTACCTTAATACAGGGGAGTCTATGGAGGCGAAAACTAAAAAGTCCTCTAACACGGCCAAATTTGATCGCATTGTGAAAAAAATCAACGTGCATCTGTATGAGGTAGAGTACTATCCTTTTACCAAGTTTGAACAAAATCGCTCCAGGCGTCTCTGAGATATCTGCGTGAACGAAAAAAGTCATAAAATATGCAAATGAGCAATTAATTAATAAGCCACACCCACCAAAATCTAATCAGATCTAAGTCTCATCATGATAATACCAAATACCAAATTGCATGACATTGGACCTAAGGGTTCTTAAGTTATGAGTGGAACAAAATCTGTCTACGGACGGACGGACAGACGGACGGACGGACGGACGGACAGACGGACACACACACAGACATTGTGGCGACATAGGACACCTTTGGTGCTTCGCACCACGGTGTCCAAAAAGGGGCCACCCGCTTAAAATCTGTGATTGGTTAGATTTTCTCTTTCCATGGTAACTGAGGCAAAATTGGAACAGGTGACAGTATACCTTTCAATGGCTCTGTATCATGTAATATAAATATCCTATCAGTATTTTATAATAATATTCAAACAATAATAACAAATCATTTTAGCATATTTTACCATAGCAAGGCAAAAGACAGATATCTGACATTGTCCATGGAAAAGAATTAAAGAAGAGCTGTGGATAAATGGAGAGCAAAAATCTGAAGTGATTACTGCATAAAATAACCGACATTATTGACTTATCAAATATTTGTCCAGATGTTGAATTGACAGAAGCGTTAAATGTAAAAAGAAAATTGTGATAATACTTCTCATACAAAGGTTGATGTGCAGGGATGTAGCATAGTATTTCTCACTGGTGATTTTTCAAATCAAAAATTTCAAAAATCCAAAAATTTCCACTAAAGGTCAAACCACACCAGCATTTTTGTAAATTTCCTGAGGGAGGGCTCTAATTGTTATGTGAAAAATTAACACAATGTGTAAACTGTAATTTGGTGAGTATACTTTGTCGTCCTCTTTTTTGAAGATGTCAAATCATGTAGGTATTAGTGACTAGCTATGTCTTCTGGTGTGATAACTGGAAATGGAGAGGGAAAAGCTGGAAACTGAGCATGAAGAAAAATACGCCCTGAAAATATTGTACTTAGCTAAGTAGTATCTGAAAATGCAACAGACTGCACGTGTCATCACAAACAACGTGTGAATTTTACTAGTAACACAACATAATATTTTGACAAGGTATCTGTGTTCAAAATGTACACAGTGAAAAAATCATAGGCAGCAGCTCTGATGAAAATGGACACTTCAAGTCATGCATACATATTATTGGTTGTTAATGTCTACACTTACGCTGGTGGCTTGTCTGGTTTACCGCGAGCTCTGTCAAGGATTTTCTGTTCTTCTTTAGTTAATACTGACTTGATGGCTTTAGGCTGATAATCAGCATGAGTCTTTTGGTACTCAGCAAGTTCTTTCTGTTATGATACATGAGAGGAAAAAACAGAGACACTTAGACTGTGCTCGTTACATATGTACATGTATATCCATATGCAGATACCTTTGGTCGAAAAGTTTTTTTTAAAGCTCTCAGGAAAAATATCCAACCCTAAGTAAACTGCTTCTTTTACATGAAATGTATGTATCATATAGAATACAGAGGTAAAATCAGGCAATACTGTAACATCATTAACTTTTACTAGCCTTGTAACTCGATTCTACAAATTTGATGTTGAAGACATTTTCCTAGGCATTAAAATGCACTGATTTTGCTAGTAAAGCGTCTATTTCCATTTAACAGTGAAATTAAAATGTAAATTTATAGTAAGCAAATATGTTTTTACAATGTTGTATATACATGTATACAGAAAATATATATATACATTGGAAGCAAAATGTGAGGTCATCATAATAACGTTTGAATAAAATGTGAAAATTCTTTTAGGAGAGATTTACATAATACTTCAGCAGATTAGTAATGAAAATACTTAAAGCCCCCCCCCTTCAATTATCAGATTTATCTAATATAAATATTATCTATTGATGAAATATTCAATGGAAAACAAAAGAATGGCAAACTGTTAATGGGCTATTGACACATTCGCTAATGCGAGAACCTGGGATTGAGAAGGGCGCCTTTAAAAGTTTCAATTGGTTCTGATTGCCTTCTGATATTTTAACTATACTTACAGTATAACGTTTGAAATCATCCATGGCTGATTTTATGTATAGCATTTTCTTCTTTTCTGTCAATCCTTTCCACTGTACCTTTAAGCTTTCTTCAGCGTCTTTCTTGCTTAGCTGATCAGAAACACGAAGAGACAGAAAAAAAGATTAAAGCAAACACCATAAAGTCATTATCAGCCAGACAGTAAAAGAAAACTGTTTTGTTTATTTAATTGGAATATTTTCTTTTCTGTTAAACAGTGTGTGTACATCTATTTTGAAGCCTGGCATGGAAATGTTTTACAAACTCCTTCTTTGAAATAAAAATTGACTTTTTCCACCCATGTCCTACACAAAGTGCACTTTCTTAGAAGTGATGTATTGTTCTTCCATAGCATCAGTTGTTTGAGAGCAGTTCTTCTGGTATTACCTGATCATGGACAACTGCATTCAGGAGTAGCAAGGGATTTTTTGGAATCTAATCAGGCAGAATTTGGGATAAATTTGGAATGGATGTTTGCATAGAGGATTCAAAGTCTCTTTGTAGCACTGTCGAACTAAATTTCCGACAACAGTCTGGATTTTTTGATGTGCAACAGCGCCCTCTAGTGGCTATGGAACATTGACTAGCTGTGTCTCACCTCGGAGTTGGTTTTCATAAGGTGATCTCGTTTGGCATTGAGATAAGCCTGCACAGGTGTTGTTGGTTTCCTGATAGGGTCTGAGGATTTCTTGCTGGAACTGTTGCCAACAGCAAACTCTGGATGTTCTTGTCTGCAGAGCAAATTAATAAATTATGCAAATGTAAAAGTGTGCCAGACTAATTGGCTGACATGATTTCACTCGCTGCTGCAGTTGCAATGTCTTTCTGGATGGGGTGATATGGACAAACAGCATGGTTTTTATCCAGGTTTTGTGTGACCCCCTCCCAATGTAAGGTAAAAATTAGAGATATTTATGACACACAAGAAAGACAATATGATCATAAATGTTTCAAAGATGTAAAATTCTCATCAATAGTTATAACTTATGAAAGGCTATAATATTACTTGTTTGCCTTGTAGCATACAACATACCACATTACAATAACTGGAAAGTTCCTCCGACATGACAAATATTAAAATGTTGGCAACTCTCTTAGACAGAGAGGCTGAAAAATACATAAATAAATCATTGATACAACAGTAAAATAAAAACTTCTCTGAACAAGAAAAGCACTGTCAACTTACCTGAATTTTTCAATGAGTTTCTGGTAGTCCTTCATTTCATCACCATACTTCTTCACATACTTTGACTGCAAGAAAACAGCGGAACAAAAGATTTTGTTTGTTTGTTAGAGAGCTCACATTTCTTAAAACAATGCTTGATGTAGGCTGTAATTGCAATGATGGAGTATACTAAAATTTTTCCAGGCTGTCATAAGGTTTTCAAGAATTAAACGTGCCATGTAAGGAGCAAAACTGAAGTTCTTGCTGTGATGTTGTCACATAAACCGTAATAATCATTTCTTGACCAATTCGCTTCATCAATCTCTACAGGGAACATTCAATTCACTGAAGATGAGACAATTCAACCAAACCTTGATGGAGAACATATTTTTTGTTTGAGGTTTTGGAGACTGATGAAATATTGAAGATTTTGTCATCAGAACTATGGACCTCAGTGATTTAATTTTGGCCATGTAGAAAGTGTGTGTATATCAATTCAACTCAGCAAAACACTGAGTCAAAGAGACACAAGTCAAGGATGGAACACCCTGCACACAAATTACTACACAGCCTCTAAAGCTTGAATCCAGGCCAGCTGACTAGAACTGGCATTAAATGTTACTTTTGAACAAACTGTTTAAATGGCTTCTTGCTGGTTTTGTATTTGGCAGTACTGGTAAACACAGAGGAACCATTTAAGAGTGGTACATGACTTGAGAACTAAACTTGGACTTGAGAAAATAATAACATTTGTTAGAAATTGTTTTGATACGCTGTCCTTCTGCAGTGAAGAAGTCGAGCTTTCATTTTCAAATCATTTACACAGTGTATCAAATTCTGAGGATGGTTTCAATCCTAAAATGGCTGACATTGTTTGCAGACTGACATCCATACAAATATGATGTGAATAAACTTCAATTTTGTTTGTCAAGCTGGATATCAATAACACAGGAAATCCAAAGGCAGACGTTTCATAAAATGCTATCGACTGTAACCACTTGAAAGACCACACGTTACATACCTTCTTCTTTTCACTAAGACCCTTATACTGTTGTGCCACCAGCTGACTTATCTCAGGGGCGCTCATCTCCGGATTGTCTTCCATGGTTTTCTTTCGTTTATCCATGTAATACCTGAAGTATGGCGTCAGCGGTTTCTTGGGCATGTCGGGATGGGTCTGGTCAGAATGATAATCACATGCACACTGCTTCATGACTAGAATTAACGTCATTTTTTGAAGCTACCATTTTGCTCATTCTGGTGCCTTTCTCATTGATTGTGCATATAAAAGTGTTCTCAAACGGTTGTGTGATTGGTTAATTTCAGTGTTCTTCACAGCTTGGAAAAAGAGAGGGGCAGCAAATTTACATGACAATGTATAATTTACATATTCCTTTGTCATGATTATTTTGTATGATTATAATAATACGAAAAATATGCCTAAAAAAGTAAAGGCTGGAACCTTTGCTCAAACTTTCCTTGAAGACCAGGGACTTGATCCCGGGATAAAGTGTGTTCTAGCCTGTAAGAGGATTATGGAGGTGTCATAGCCTTTTGTTTTTCATTGAAATTGTCATCTAGCCAGGAAATTTCCTGGCAAGATAATCGAATGCTGACACAGGCCTTAATGAAACTTTCAACTGTTCTCTTACCTAATCAGTAATCACTGAACATGAAAGAACACAGGAAAGGTGGCCTTCCACCTAAAAATTTCTTTGTGAAGAACTCTGCATTTCTATGTACTTGCATTTCATTGTTACATCAATCCATGAATTTGTACAATAGAAGCATAGATCTTACAGCAGAAGGAGTTAAAATCATATCTTCAACTGCACTATGGCTTAGTCAAAATATCCAGGGGATTAAGTCATCATCTTTTGATATTCTTTATCTCATTTCATTTTGCAATTCATGGAATTTTGATGGTGAGGGGGTTCTTTATCACATGCTGCAAGAACCCTACTTTCGATGGGCTTGTAGAAATGACACAGATGAGCTGTAATTTTTTGAAGTAATCTCTACTATATACCATCAGTTGAGGTAGTATGTGCCTCGATAGTGAAAGACAGAAATTTTGCTCAAACTTTCCTCAATTAAACTTGCATCTGTTCTCTTATCTACTCAGTTATAAACATCAGGGGTCACTGTGCAAAGTTTGGTACTAGAGAAACAAACTGCCTGACATTCACTGATTTCTGAAATTTAAAAATGGCCACAATCTCTATGTTAACTCTATAGAGATAATAAAATATTCAGTATTCAAAATAAGTAAGTTGGTTAATTTTTCTTAACCCAAGAGCTTTTAAATGAGCCCAAACAAGTGGTAGATAAGAAAGCTACCATAAATTTTGAGAGTCTGAATATCTGTTCCTAAGGTATATTCTACCTTAATACCACACAAGTTTCCCAGAGTACTTGGGAAATTCTTGAAGCAGACACTGTGCAGGGTGCAAGCCAATTCTTAACCCTTTCATATCTGTTTTCCAATATAGAGGTCTAACTTTACTACAAGAAACAATGGGATAGGGACAAACCATTCTCGTAAAGGGGACACGTGAAGAACACGTTGAAAGAAAATTGATTGTCATTACTTTGCACAAAAGGCTTCCTGTGAAATTATGTGTATAGTTGCAGTCT